>NW_026991021.1:0-27779 GCF_036250125.1 Pseudopipra pipra
GCTGAGGTCTTAGGCTCAGATGCAAGAGTTAGCAGTTCTTGTTGGTTAAACCTCCCCTCGGCAGGCAAGAAGAGTTTAACTTCTATTTTTAGGATCACAGTCTAATGTTTGGCTTAAAACTATGCTTGCATATGGGGATTCCTGAGATTAGTTCTGGTTTTAGGATGAGGAGAAGGGAGGGTAGAATGTGGAGTGTTATAAGGAGATGTTCTCGCGTATTCGAATTTTGGGTAGTTGTGATGTAAGTTGGGGTTGGTCCTCGTTGGGTTATAAGGAGTATGTAGAGGGTGTAGGCTGCAGTCAGTAGAGTTGCGATTCCGGTTAGGATGATAGTGAATGCAGATCAATTGAAGAGAGCAATTATGATAGTTAGTTCAGCTATTAGATTAGTGGTAGGAGGAAGAGCCATGTTAGTTAGGTTAGCTAGAAGTCATCAGATTCCTATGAGAGGTAGGAGGGGTTGTAGGCCTCGTGTTAAGAGGAGGGTGCGGCTGTGTATGCGTTCATAATTTGTATTAGCTAGGCAAAATAGTATGGAAGAGGTGAGTCCATGTGAAATTATCAAGATTATCGCTCCTGAAAAAGATCAATGGGTTTGGATTATTGTTGCGGCAATGACTAGGCCTATATGGCTTACCGAGGAGTAGGCGATTAGAGATTTAAGGTCAATTTGGCGTAGGCAGATGGAGCTTGTTATTAATGCCCCTCATAGGGCTAAGGTTAGGAATGGGTAGTAGAGGTAGTCGAGCAGGGAGTTTAAGACCATTGAGATACGTATAATGCCGTACCCTCCAAGTTTGAGGAGGAGTGCGGCTAGAAGTATGGACCCTGCGATTGGTGCCTCTACGTGGGCTTTTGGGAGTCATAGGTGTAATCCATAAAGGGGGGCTTTTACTATGAAAGCGAGTAGTAGGGCTAGGCTTGATATGAGGCCTGTTCAGGAGTTTGTAAGGGATGGATGTGAAAGTTTTATTATAATGATGTGCATGGACCCTGTTTGAGTGTGAAGATAAAGGATCGCAACTAATAGGGGAAGAGAACTGACTAGGGTATAGAATAAGAGGTAGACCCCAGCACTTAAACGTTCTGGTTGGCTGCCCCATCGTGTAATTAGAATTAGAGTAGGGATTAAGGTTGCTTCGAATGCAATATAAAACAATATCAGTTCTAAGGCTGAGAAGGCCAGGATGATAAATGGTTGAGCAAGGATTATGGTTATGATAAATATATATTTTCGTGTAGGGGGCTCTTGCTGGAGGTGATTTTGGCTTGCTAACATTATAAGGGGCAGAAGTCAACAAGATAGGACTAATAAGGGGGATGAAATTTGGTCGATACCAAGTCATGGGGATAGGTTCTTGTTAGGGTGGTAGGTTGAAGAGAGTCACTGTAAGCTGGCGGTTGCGATTAAGAGGCTGTGGGAAGTGACATTAAGTCAAAGAAATTTTTGGGGTGATAGGAGGGTTATAGGGAGTAGTATGATCGTGGGGAGAATAATTTTTAGCATTGTAGAAGGTTTAGATTATGCAAATGATCTGACCCGTGAGTTCGGGTGGAAGCTACTAGAATTGCCAGGCCGGCGCCTGCTTCACAGGCTGAAAATGCTAGTATGAGAATGGGTATTAGGGAGGGGGATGTTGTTTGGGTTTGGATGGGCCACATGGATAGGGCAATGTATATGGATAGTATTATACTTTCTAAGCATAGTAGGGCGGAAATTAGGTGTATTCGGTGAAAGGCTAGTCCTAGGCTGCTTAGGGCGAAGGCAGAGTAGAAGCTTAAATGTAGAAAGGTCATTGAGAAAGTCACAGAGTGGGACTGTGGTTTGTTGAGCCGAAATCAACTGTCTTAATTAGACTAACTTTCTGTAGTTATTCTGCTCATTCTAAGCCCCCTTGTATCCATTCATAGATTAATCCGAATGCGAGGAGGAGAATAATGGCGAAGGTTCAGGTTAAAGTATTGAGGGGGGAGAGAAGTTGAGTAGCTCATGGGAGGGGTAGTAAGAGGGCGATTTCTAGGTCGAACAAGAGAAATAAGATTGCGACAAGAAAGAATCGGATTGAAAAAGGGAGACGGGCTGAGCCCAGTGGGTCAAAGCCACATTCATATGGGGATAGTTTTTCTGAATCTGGATTTATTTGAGCCAGTCAAAGGTTTAATGAAGTTAGGATAATACATAGTGATAGAGAGGTTGTAAATATAAAGAGGATTATGTTAATTGCCTTTCTCTGGTTTTGATCCAGATTTTAGAGATTGGAAGTCAATTGTAATTAATATACTAGAAAGGCAGGATCCTCATCAGTAGATTGTTATATAGAGGAATAGTCAGATAATATCAACAAAATGTCAGTATCAAGCCGCTGCTTCAAAGCCAAAGTGGTGGTTGGGTGTGAAATGGAATTTGATGAGACGGAAAAGGCAAATTAAGAGAAAGGATGACCCAATGATTACGTGAAGGCCATGGAATCCTGTGGCTACAAAGAAGGTGGATCCATAGATTCCATCAGCAATTGAGAATGGCGCTTCATAATATTCTATTGCTTGAAGTGCTGTAAAGTAGAATCCTAACAGGACAGTTATGAGTAGGGCCTGAGTAGCTTGATTTCGGTTACCTTCTGTAATGCTATGATGAGCTCATGTAACGGTAACTCCTGAAGCTAAAAGGATGGCAGTGTTTAGTAGAGGTACTTCTATTGGATTGAGGGGTTTGATTCCCATAGGGGGTCATTGCCCTCCGAGTTCTGGGGTGGGGACTAAGCTAGAGTGAAAGAATGCTCAGAAGAATCCTAGAAAGAAGAAGGCTTCGGAGGTAATGAATAGAATTATTCCGTAGCGTAAGCCTTTTTGGACTGTTAGAGTATGGTGACCTTGGAATGTGCTTTCTCGTACGATATCACGCCATCATTGAATTATTACTAAAATTATGGAAAGCAGGCCTAGGAGTAAGAGTTGCATGGAATTGTGATGGAATCATATGGCCAATCCGGAGGTAGTAAGGAGAGCGGCCGCAGCTCCGAAAATGGGTCAGGGGCTTGGGTCTACTATATGGAAGGAGTGGGCTTGGTGTGTCATTAAAGGTTAAATGTTTTCTTGTAAGTAAAGGCTTAGTAGTAGTACAAAGACATAGGCTTGGATTATTGCTACGGCTACTTCTAAAATTGTTAGGAGAAGGAGAATAGCTGTGGTTAAGAGGGATACTGCAGGTATAATGGGAAGGAGGACAGCAGTGGCTGTAGAAATGAGTTGGATAAGTAGATGTCCTGCTGTGAGGTTGGCTGTAAGGCGGACTCCTAAGGCAAGTGGACGAATGAGAAGGCTTGTTGTTTCGATTATGATAAGGGCAGGGATTAGGGGTGTTGGGGTACCTTCTGGCAAGAGGTGTCCTAGGGAAGCTGAGGGTTGGTTTCGTAGGCCTGTTAATAGTGTAGCAAGTCATAGGGGGAAGGCAAGGGCTAGGTTTATTGATAGTTGAGTAGTAGGTGTGAATGTGTAGGGTAAAAGGCCTAATAGGTTGATTATTAATAGTATGATTATGAGTGATGATAAGATTAGGGCTCATTTGTGGCCTTTTTTGTTTAATGGGGTTATCAGTTGTTTTGTAATTAGGTGGAAGAATCAGAGTTGAAGCGTTGAAAGACGATTTGTAACTCATCGGTTGCCAGGGGAGGGAAGCAAGAGAGTTGGGAACAATAGAGAGATCAGAATAAGGGGGATTCCTAGAAGTGTTGGGCTTATAAATTGGTCGAAGAAGCTTAGGTTCATGGTCAGTCTCAAGGGTAAGTTTTTATAGTGGATAATGTTTTGTTGGATGGCGAGTTGGTTGGAGTAAATAATAAAAGTTTAGGTTGAAGGATGAGGGAAAAAGTGAGTCATGAAGTAAGTATAATAAAGAGTCAGGGCGCTGGGTTTAGCTGAGGCATGTCATTAAGGAGGATGGGTAGTCCTCTTTCTCTAGCTTAAAAGGCTAGTGCTGGTTCATAGCTTCTTAATGATTAGGATGTTAGAAGTGAAGATCAGTTTTCGAAGTCTGTTAGAGGAGCTGATTCCACTACAATGGGTATGAAGCTGTGATTGGCTCCACAGATTTCTGAGCATTGGCCGTAGAAGATTCCAGGGCGGGTTGTGATGAAGGAAGTTTGATTTAGTCGTCCTGGAATTGCATCGGTTTTTACACCAAGGCTGGGCACGGCTCATGAGTGGAGGACATCATCAGCTGTGACGATAACTCGGATTGGGGATTCTATTGGGATAACAATGCGGTTATCAACTTCTAGGAGGCGGAAGTGACCAAGTGGTAGGTCTGTGGTTGGTAACATGTAAGAGTCAAAGGATAAATCTTTGAAGTCTGTGTATTCATAGGATCAATATCATTGATGACCAATGGCTTTAAGGGTAAGGTCGGGTTCGTCGATTTCGTCTATTATGTAGAGGATTTGAAGGGATGGGAGGGCTAGTATAATTAGGACGATGGCAGGTAGAATTGTTCAGACAAGTTCTACTTCTTGTGCGTCGACGGTGTTAGAGGATAGTTTTTCTATGAGTATAAGAGCTAGGAGGTATAGAACTAGGCTACAGATGGCTAGAGCAACTATTAGGGCATGATCATGAAATTCGATGAGTTCTTCTATAATAGGGGATGAAGCGTCTTGAAAACCAAGTTGAGAGTGGTTGGCCATAATGTGGAAGGTGGGATGTACTGGGTTTTCACCTGTGATTTAGTCTTGACAAGACTATGTAATTATTTTACTAACAACCCATAAGAAAGAAGCATGAGTGGTTAGATGCGGTTGGCTTGAAACCAGCTTATGAGGGTTCGATTCCTTCCTTTCTTGTACTTGAACAAAAGCTGGTTCTTCGAAGGTGTGGTAAGGGGGAGGGCAGCCGTGAATTCATTCGATGTTTGTGGAAGTAAGTTCTGGTTGTAATACTTTTCGTTTGGATGCGAAGGCTTCTCAGATAATAAATATCAGTATAATTACGGCTATCATGGAGATAAGGGAGCCAATGGAGGATAGGGAATTCCATAAGGTATAAGCATCTGGATAGTCTGAGTATCGACGTGGTATACCAGCTAAACCTAGGAAATGTTGTGGGAAGAATGTTAGGTTAACCCCAAAGAATATTACCCCGAAGTGGGCTTTAGCTCACGTAGGATGGAGGGTGTAACCAGTAAATAGTGGGAATCAATGTGTGAAGCCAGCTAAGATGGCGAATACTGCTCCCATAGACAGTACGTAGTGGAAGTGTGCAACTACGTAGTAGGTATCGTGTAAGGCAATATCTAGGGAGGAGTTAGCAAGAACGATACCTGTTAGTCCACCAATGGTGAAGAGGAAAATGAAGCCTAGGGCTCATAGTATGGGTGGGTCTCATTTAATTGTCCCACCATGTAGGGTGGCTAGTCAACTGAAAACTTTAATGCCAGTAGGAATTGCAATAATTATGGTAGCAGATGTAAAGTATGCTCGGGTATCTACGTCCATTCCAACTGTGAATATGTGGTGGGCTCATACGATGAAGCCTAGGAAACCAATAGATAATATGGCTCAGACTATGCCTATGTAGCCGAAGGGTTCTTTTTTACCAGCGTAGTAGGCTACGACGTGGGAGATAATTCCGAATCCTGGCAGAATAAGGATGTAGACTTCTGGGTGTCCAAAAAATCAAAATAAGTGTTGATATAAAATTGGGTCTCCACCTCCTGCGGGGTCGAAGAATGTAGTGTTTAGGTTTCGATCTGTTAGAAGTATTGTAATGCCAGCAGCTAGAACTGGTAGGGAGAGGAGAAGTAGTACTGCGGTGATTAGGACGGATCAAACAAATAGGGGGGTTTGGTATTGTGAAAGAGCAGGTGGTTTTATGTTAATTGCTGTAGTAATAAAGTTGATTGCTCCGAGGATAGAGGAGACACCTGCTAGGTGAAGGGAGAAAATGGCGAGGTCTACTGATGCACCAGCGTGGGCTAGGTTTCCAGCTAGGGGTGGGTATACTGTTCATCCTGTCCCGGCCCCAGCTTCAACTGTGGAAGATGCTAAAAGTAGTAAGAAGGATGGGGGAAGAAGTCAGAAGCTTATATTATTTATTCGTGGGAATGCCATGTCGGGGGCGCCAATTATTAATGGGACTAGTCAGTTACCAAACCCTCCAATTATAATAGGTATTACTATAAAGAAAATTATAACAAATGCATGTGCGGTGACGATTACATTATAGATTTGGTCATCGCCTAAAAGGGTTCCTGGTTGTCCTAGTTCTGCTCGAATGAGGAGACTTAGGGCTGTACCAATTATACCAGCTCATGCACCGAAAATAAGGTAAAGTGTGCCGATGTCTTTGTGATTGGTAGAGAATAGTCAACGGTTGATAAAAGTCATAGGTAAGATGGCTGAGTGTTGAAGCGTTAGGCTGTAGTCCTTTTTACAGAGGTTTGATTCCTCTTCTTATCGATTCTGTAGTGAAGTTCATGTTGAGTTGCAAGCTCATTGATGTGTATCAAATATACACCAGGATCTAGTAGGCAGAAGCCTGTTGGATAGGGCATTTAGCTGTTAACTAAAGTTTTATGGGATCGAGGCCCATCTGTCTAGAAAGAGATTCTAGCTTAATTAAAGCGCTTGAGTTGCATTCAGGAAATACAGGTTAATATCCTGTGAATTTTAGCAGAAACTAAGGAGAGCTGGTCCTTGTTTAAGGCTTTGAAGGCCTTCGGTTTAAGTAACCTAAGTTTCTAGGAAATAGTAAGTACTATGGGGGATAATGGTAGGAGTATGATTGACAGAGAAGTAAAGATTGTAGTTAAGGGATTAGTTGGTTTGTTAGTCTGTCATTGTTTTATGTAGTTGGTGAAGTTTGGGGGTAGTGTGATAGTTGCACAGTAGGCTAGACGTAGGTAGAAGAAAAGTCCGAGTAAAGAGAGTAGAGAAATGGCTGTGGCTGTTGCAGTTAGTTCTTGCTTAGTGAGTTCTTGAATAATTAATCATTTGGGTAGAAATCCTGTTAGGGGAGGGAGGCCTGCGAGGGAGAGGAGAGTGAGCATGAAAATTGTAGTTAATGGGGGAATTTTGGTTCATGTGGTTATTACAGTGGATAATTTTAGGGTATTGGTTGTGTTGAGAATAAGGAAGATAGCGGAAGTTGTTATGGTATAGAGATAAAAGGTAATTAAAGTTAGATTGGGGTCATAGTTGAGAATAATAGTTATTCATCCAAGGTGGGCGATGGATGAAAAGGCTAAGACTTTGCGAGTTTGAGTTTGATTTAACCCTATTCAGCCTCCTAGGGCTGCGGAGGCGATAGCTATTGAAGTTAGGAGGGTTGAGTTAAGTGATGGGGATGTTAAGTAGAATAGGGTAATTGGTGGAAATTTTATAATTGTAGCTAGTAGGAGGCATGTTGTTATGGTTGAGCCTTGAAGGACTTCTGGAAATCAGAAATGGAATGGGACTAAGCCTAGTTTGATTGAAATTGCAACTGTTGATAGTATGCATGATATAGGGTGGGTTAGTTGGGTGATGTCTCATTGACCAGAAAATCATGCGTTGATCATGCTAGCAAATAGGAGTAGTGTGGATGCGGTTGCTTGGGTCAGAAAGTATTTAGTAGAAGCTTCAATGGCTCGTGGATGGTGGGTTTTAGAGATTAAGGGAAGGATAGCTAAAGTGTTAATCTCTAAGCCAATTCATGCTGTTATTCAGTGGTTGCTTGAAATTGTGATGGAGGTTCCCAAGAGTAAGCTTGCTGTAGAGATTAATTTAGCTTGAGGATTCATTAGTAAGGGAAGGAGTTAAACCATCATTTTCGGGGTATGGGCCCGATAGCTTAATTAGCTGACCTTACTAGAAAATAATATAGAGGGAGTATAGAGGATTTTGATTCCTTTAGTGTAGGTTCGATTCCTACTTTTCTAAGTTTAGGAAATGAGAGGGTTGGTATACCTCTATGTTTACTTTATCATAGTAACCCTTTTGGATTCAGGCACATTTCCTTGGTTATCTTAGGTAGGGAGGTAGGCCTGCATATGAGATAGGGAGGCTAGTATGTCATAGGCATAAGGCTAGTGTTAGGGGTAGGAAGTTTTTTCAGAGTAAATGTATGAGTTGATCATAGCGGAATCGAGGGTAAGAGGCGCGGATTCATAAGAAGCCTGCGGACAGGAGGAGGGTTTTTGTAGCTAGAGTTAGAGGGAAGAATTCTTGAGGGAGATTGAGTGAGCTGGGGTTCAGGAATAGAATGGTTGTGAGTGCATTTATTAGTATAATATTAGCATATTCAGCTAGGAAGAATAAGGCAAATGGACCTGCAGCATATTCTACATTAAACCCTGAGACTAGTTCAGATTCTCCTTCTGTTAGGTCAAATGGGGCGCGGTTTGTTTCAGCAAGTGAGGAAATATATCATATTATTGCTAGAGGTCAGGAGGAGAAAATGAGGTAAAGAGGTTCTTGTGTAATAGCAAGGGTGTTAAGGGTATAATTACCACTTAGAATAATTACAGATAGGAGAATAATGGCTAGGGTAACCTCATAGGAAATGGTTTGTGCGACTGCTCGGAGGGCGCCAATCAGAGCATATTTTGAATTAGAGGCCCACCCTGATCATAGAATTGAGTAAACTGCTAAGCTGGAGAGGGCCAGGAGGAAAAGTATACCTAGGTTTAGGTCAGTGAGGGGAAATGGTAGGGGGAGAGGCAGTCAGATTGTAATTGCTAAGAGAAGGGCTAGGATAGGGGTAGCTATAAATAGGTAAGGGGATGAAGTTGATGGACGGATTGGTTCTTTAATGAACAGTTTTACTCCATCTGCTATAGGTTGTAATAGGCCAAATGGTCCTACAATGTTAGGTCCTTTTCGGGCTTGTATATAACTTAGAACTTTGCGTTCAACCAGGGTTAGGAATGCTACGGCGATGAGGATGGATAAAGCATAGGATAGTGATATAATGAGGTAAATCAGGACTAAGTGAGTTGCCATATGTTTTATGTGGAGCTAGGGAGAGGATTTGAACCTCTGGGTAAAGGGCTTAAGCCTTCTGCATTTGCCAAGCTCTGCCACGCTAGCGGTCCTTTTCTAGGAAGGGGTTATGGTAGGGCTCTTGGTAATTTAGTTGGGTTCATTACTGGGTGCGAAGGCGTGCCTGTAGCATAGGCCTTACTTCTTCGGTCCTTTCGTACTAGAAGGAGTTATTACATAGATAGAAACCGACCTGGATTGCTCCGGTCTGAACTCAGATCACGTAGGACTGTTAATCGTTGAACAAACGAACCCTTGGTAGCGGTTGCACCACTAGGATGTCCTGATCCAACATCGAGGTCGTAAACCTCCTTGTCGATGTGGGCTCTTGAAGGAGATTGCGCTGTTATCCCTGGGGTAGCTAGGTTCATTAATCAATAATATTGGGTCTGGCTACTATTAGCACGTTGATGAGTTGTTCTTGGTCAAGATGGGTTATCCGGTTTTTGGAGGTTAAGTTTATCTCCAAGGTCGCCCCAACCAAAAAATGCGTACCAGTAAAATCCGAGGGAGTGGGTCCTGTGGAGGAAAATTGTTGGTGGGGATGGTAGCAGGTTTTAAAGTTCCACAGGGTCTTCTTGTCTTATGAAGTTATTCCTGCTTTTGCACAGGAAGATCAATTTCACTGATTATCCGTAGGAGACAGTTAAGACCTCGTTAAGCCATTCATACAAGTCCCGATTTATGGGACAATTGATTGCGCTACCTTTGCACGGTTAGGATACCGCGGCCGTTGAACTTATTGTCACTGGGCAGGCTTCACCTTTAATACTTGACTTAGCTAAAGGCTATGTTTTTGGTAAACAGTCGGGCCTTGGTTTTGCCTAGTTCCTTTTACAGATTTAAATCGTCTTTGAGAGGCACTCCGTAGGTGGGTTAACAAGGTTTTAGATATAGGATCTTGTTAGGGTTAGAAAATATCCTGTAGTTTGTTAATAATGTTATAATGTAAGTTTGTGCCGTAGAGGGGGGGGTCCCTAGTTACTTATTTTAGCATTAATTCTCTTATTTATCATAAGTTAGCCTATTAAGGAAGAGGGAGTCATAGGAAGATTAGGATTTTTAGGTACAGAGCTTTGACGCACTCTTTAATGGTGGCTGCTTGAAGGCCCACAGTTGAGGAACAATTTAATTTATCCGCTGGAAGAGAGTGTGCTCTTTTTTAAAGGAGCTGTACCTCCTTTAAATAACCCTTAATTCATTTCATGTGGGTTGAATATAGTCCTGGGGGGGTGAATTAAGAGAGAACTAAGGTTCGTTTCATAGGCAACCAGCTATCACCCAGCTCGATTGGCTTTTCACCACTACTAACGAGTCATCCCACTCTTTTGCAACAGAGACGGGTTTGCTCAGTAAATAGCTGCTCGTAAGTAGCTCGCTTGGGTTTCGGGGCGGCAAGCTTAAATTGGCATTTTGCTTGGGAAGTTCTTGCTAAATCATGATGCAAAAGGTACAAGGATTGGTCTTTGCTATTTAGCGCTTGGCTTGTCATTGTTATTTCATTTTTCCCTTACGGTACATGGTCTCTATCGCGTCTTGAGTTCACCTTTCTATCGCCTATACTAGGTTAAGTGAGAGAATGCTTTGATTTAGTGGGTGGCATGGTTTAGTTCATATGTAATTTGGTAGCAGAGCTAGAGTTAGGCTTCAAGACGATCTGGTGAGGAGCAGATATCTTTCAGGTGTAAGCTGAATGCTTTTTTTATAGCTACGTCTTGGTAAACTAAGTGCACCTTCCGGTACACTTACCTTGTTACGACTTGCCTCATCTTTAGCTTGAGAGCCTATTATGAATAAGATTGGTTGTAGCTTGTGAGGAGGGTGACGGGCGGTATGTACGTGCTTCAGAGCCAACTTAAAGGGGGCATTATTATCCTGCTTTACTGCTAAATCCGCCTTTTGGGAGTGGTTTCACGCTCCCTGTCGTGGGAAGGGGTTTTCTATGCTAGAAAATGTAGCCCATTTCTACCACCCCATGAGCTATACCTTGACCTGTCTTATTAGCGGGTGGGGTTGCTATTGTGCTCACTGTTGAACCCTCAGTTTAGGGGTGAGCTGACGACGGCGGTATATAGGCTGATTTGGCTAGGGATGGTTGGGTGTATCGTGGGTTATCGATTATAGAACAGGCTCCTCTAGGTGGGTTTGGAGCACCGCCAAGTCCTTAGAGTTTTAAGCGTTTGTGCTCGTAGTTCTCAGGCGGATGCTTAAGTGGTGAAAGCATCGGGATTTAGGGCCAGGCATAGTGGGGTATCTAATCCCAGTTTGTGTCCTGGCTTTCGTGGGGTTTTGTTGATCATGGGACTAAGATCGTTTTTATGGGAGTATTAAATGCATCTTATGCTTATAACAGCTTGGTTGCATGTCAGTCTTAGTTGAAGTGATAGTGAAAAGCCACTCTTTACGCCGTATAAAGTTAATTTGGGTTTCTTGTGTGACCGCGGTGGCTGGCACAAGATTTACCAACCCTGATAAGTTGCTTTAACTAAGTCAAGTTTACACTTATTGCTTAATATTAATTACTGCTGAGTACCCTTGGGGGTGTGGCGATGCAAGGCGTTTTGGGCTGCAATTGGGGAAGTGTGCCTGATGCCTGCTCCTACTGTCTTTTTAAGGTATTGAGGGCATTTTCACTGGGGCGCGGATACTTGCATGTATATATTTGGCAAGAACTAACTGTAAGGTTAGGACTAAGTCTTTTTTGTCCTTGGGTATGTGTAATAGCCGTCTTAACATCTTCAGTGTTATGCTTTATTGTAAGCTACAAGAACTAGGATTGTTTTTGGGTCAAGTGGTTATTATTAGGGTTTATGTTTTAGTTATGGAGGTAGTTGATGTTGATTTAGGATTGGTTCGGTTAGTGGGTTTTAGGTGGTTGGGGAAATAGTTTGGTGGATAACAAAAATGTGTTGGTTGAGCAATTGGAAGTGTAGAAGGAGGTTTGATTGTTGGATTGAATAAGTAGGTTTAGTTAAGATTATGTGTTCTTGTAGTTGAAATTACAACGGTGGTTTTTCAGGCCAAAGGTCTTGGGTAGAAGCCAAGCAGGAATTGTTATGACGTATTTTATACTTTTTTTAAGTGTTAGTTTTATTTTGGGGGGGTTGGCAGTGGCTTCTAATCCTTCTCCTTATTATGCAGTGGTTGGGTTGGTGTTAGCGTCTGTTGTAGGGTGTGGATGGTTAATGAGTTTGGGGGTGTCTTTTGTGTCATTGGTGTTATTTTTAGTATATTTGGGTGGGATGTTAGTGGTTTTTGTGTATTCGGTTTCATTAGCAGCGGATCCGTATCCTGAAGCTTGAGGGGACTGGCGGGTTGTGGGGTATGGGGTTGGGTTAGTTTTAGCGCTGGGGGGAGGGGTGTTTGTTATGGGGTTATCAGGGTTACGGTGATTGGGGTTGGATACGGTGGATAGTGGGGGTGTTTTGCCAGTTCGGCTAGATTTTGAGGGTGCGGCTATGTTTTATTCTTGGGGGGTGGGGCAATTTTTAGTTGCAGGTTGGGGCTTGTTGTTGACGTTGTTTGTTGTGCTAGAGCTTGTGCGAGGATTATCTCGGGGGGCAATTCGGGCGGTTTAAGGGGGCAAATTCAGAAAATAGTTTAATGAAAATACCAGCTTTGGGAGTTGGTGATAAGGGTTTGATTCCTTTTTTTCTGAGGGGTAAGGGGATAAGATTTGGGGTTAATTATTAGAGGAGTGTAGGAAAAAAGTGTTAATTGGGGTGGTGGGGTTGGAAGGGGAAAGAAAATAGTTAAGGTTGCCAATTAGGCGGGGAAATGGGTAGAAGGTAGTGGGGTGAGTTTAAGTGTAAACGAATGAATAAACAAACAAATGATGAAAGGAAAAAATGGGGTGAGTTTAAGTGTAAACGAATGAATAAACAAACAAATGATGAAAGGAAAAAATGGGGTGAGTTTAAGTGTAAACGAATGAATAAACAAACAAATGATGAAAGGAAAAAATGGGGTGAGTTTAAGTGTAAACGAATGAATAAACAAACAAATGATGAAAGGAAAAAATGGGGTGAGTTTAAGTGTAAACGAATGAATAAACAAACAAATGATGAAAGGAAAAAATGGGGTGAGTTTAAGTGTAAACGAATGAATAAACAAACAAATGATGAAAGGAAAAAATGGGGTGTAACAAGTTGGATAAAAAATTTTTACAAATTGATGATGCAAATTTTATTGATTGGGAAATTAGGGAAATGGAATGTTTGTAAAATAAAAAATTTTTGTTAAAAAATTTTTTAACGAAAATTAGTGATGAATAAGGGAAAAGTCCCTAGATCATTGCAAAAATGACAAAATTTTTTGTGATTTTTTGTGATTTTTTGTGAAATTTTCAAGAAAAAATATGTCTGGCGTGCATTAATTAAACTGCAACTTGATGAGAGACGTAATTGAGAAACCAAGCCAACAGCACCTGACGGTGAATCAGTGCAACAGTATGAGACCGAGAAGCATCCTGCCTACCATATCATTAATTTACCCGCGAAAGTGAGAAAACCGCTCGCCGACCACAAGGGGTACATGTCAACCATATATGGGAGCCCCCTGGCGGAGCACTCTGAAGGGCTTATTGAGATCTACCCCAAAAAAAAAACCAAAAGTATAGAAAAGGGAAAATGCCGCGATCACGAGGTCCAAATTGGCCAAGCATCCCCAACCATTAGTAACGGAGCGCAAGTTTAGGAAAATTAAGCAAGTTATGGCCCTGACCGAGGAACCAGAGGCGACAAAGAGCAATTTATGAGAGCGGGTGTAGGGTGGTAGATGAAAGAACGCACCTGAAGCTGGGCATGATAAACATTACTAACGCCGGGTTGCTGGTTTCTCGTGAGAGGTACGATTAATAAATAACCCAGCGCCTCTTGGTCAGTACATAGAGCAAGGTTAAGTGGTGAGAGGTCCTTGAACGGTGGATTCTGGGTCTTTGGAGGTTCCTCGTGTTGTGAAGGTTTTTATGCGAAAGTTAGCGGTGTTAGGTTTTAGTCCGATTAGCGGGATTGTTCCTAGAACATGACATGTTATGAGGTTGTATGGGAATGTGCCTAGATCTGTCTATGGCCGGTTTTGGATGGTATGGGAGAAGATGTGAAGATTTGGTTGGTTTTACAATAATGGTATGCCTGAGTTTCCTGCATGGATTTTATGTCTAATGTGGTGGAGAATGCGATGCAAAGTAATACATACCATAGCGTATGGGGGGAGGGGGGGCCCCCCATGTACGTATTAATTGGGAAATTTGAGGAACTTGAATATTTTTTTGGGAACTTGAATTTTTTTGGACAACTCTAAGAAGGGGGTGATCTTCAATCTTTGGTTTACAAGACCAATGTTTTTTATAAACTATTAGAGTAGTTAGAGATTAAGTATCTTGTTTTCTAGAAGGCTGATAGTGGGGAATAGGATAAGGATGATAGTAAAGTAGGTAGCTGATGCAAGTTGCCCAATGATGATAAATGGATGTTCAACTGGTTGACTACCGATTCATGTAAGGATCAAAAGGTTAGTAACTAGGATTCAAAATAGGAGTTGGGAGATGGGTCGGAAGGTTATTGTTCGTTGCTTTGACATGTGGAGGAATGGGGCTAAAAATAGAATTAGGACGGAGGCAGCGAGAGCTAGGACTCCTCCTAATTTGTTAGGGATTGATCGTAGAATAGCATATGCAAATAGGAAGTATCATTCAGGTTTAATATGAGGAGGTGTAACTAATGGATTTGCAGGTGTAAAATTTTCTGGGTCTCCTAAAAGGTTAGGTGAGAATATAGCAAGTGTTATTAGTGGGATGAGGAGGAATAGAAGGCCTAACACGTCTTTCATTGAGAAGTAAGGGTGAAATGGGATTTTATCACAGTCTGAATGAATGCCTAGGGGGTTGTTTGAGCCTGTTTCATGTAGGAAGGTTAGGTGAATGAAAGTGAGACCTGCAATCAAGAATGGAGAGAAGGAAGTGAAGGGCGAAGAATCGGGTGAGCGTAGGGTTATCAACTGAGAACCCTCCTCAGGCTCATTCTACAAGTGTTTGGCCAATATAGGGGATAGCTGAGAATAAGTTAGTAATTACTGTGGCGCCTCAGAATGATATTTGGCCTCATGGGAGAACATATCCTACGAAAGCAGTTGCTATTAAAGTTAGGAGGAGAACAACTCCTGTGTTTCAGGTTTCTTTATATAGGTAGGAACCATAGTAGAATCCTCGTCCAATGTGTAGGTAGATGCACATGAAGAAGAAGGAGGCACCGTTTGCGTGGAGGTTTCGGATCAGTCAACCGAATTGGACATTTCGACATGTATGAGCAACGGATGTGAATGCTAGAGTGATATCTGCTGTATAGTGCATTGCCAGTAAAAGGCCAGTGGTAATTTGAATTATTAGGCAGATGCCTAGGAGAGATCCGAAATTTCATCAAGCGGAAATGTTTGATGGTGTTGGGAGATCAATTAAGGAGTTATTGATTATTTTTAGAAGAGGATGATGTTTTCGTAGGTTGGGGGTCATTAATTTTTAGTTCTGTGTAAGTGAGATAATAATTAAGATAGACAGAGCGAAGGTTCCTAGGTAGGTTTTGATTAATCCGGAGTGGAAAGTAGTTAGGGTTTTAGATGTTTTGAGTTGAAGGATTGCTAGTCCTTCTGGGCCAATTTTTTTATATCAGGATAGGTCGATTAGGTGGGATGCAATGTTTTGGCCGTTGCTTAGGAGGTTGGTGGAGCTGAGGCGGTGTATGAGGGGATTAAAGTATCCTAGAGTGTTGGAGAAGTTTATAGTCATATTTTGCTTAGGAAGGGTGAGTGAATGCGTGAGTTTTGATAGTTCCAGTGCTAGAATAATACCTAATGTTGTGATAATGATGGCTGTGGTTTTTGTAAGAAGAGGCATAGTTATAGGAGGGGTTTTTGTGGGAGAAATATAAGAGGTGATTAGTAATCCAGCCATGATACTTCCGAGAGCAAGACGGGTGATTGGGTTTGTGACTGCTGGGTTGTTTTCATTAATGGGGGTAATAGAAGGAATTCGGGTGTAGTCGGTTTGTACTAGTAGGGTTATACGCAGGCTATAAGTTGCAGTAAATGATGTGGCTACAAGTGTTAGAAGGAGCGCTCAGGTGTTTAAGTAGGAGGTGTTGAGGCTTTCGATGATGAGGTCTTTTGAGTAGAACCCTGCTAGAAATGGGGTTCCTATGAGAGCTAGGTTTCCGATTGTCAGACATGAAGTGGTTGTAGGGAGTAATTTTTGTAGACCTCCTATTTTTCGGATGTCTTGTTCACCGTTGAGGCTATGGATGATAGATCCAGAGCAGAGGAAGAGTATGGCTTTGAAGAATGCGTGGGTGGAAATATGTAGAAAGGCTAGTTGGGGTAGGTTTAAGCCAATAGTAACTATTATTAGGCCTAATTGGCTGGATGTAGAGAAAGCAATAATTTTTTTGATGTCGTTTTGGGTAAGAGCGCATGTAGCGGCAAATAGTGTGGATAGGGCACCTATACAGAGGCACGCAGTTAGAGCGATTTGATTACTACATAATATGTGGTGAGTGCGAATTAATAGAAAGATTCCGGCAACTACTATTGTACTGGAATGGAGTAGAGCGGATACAGGAGTTGGTCCTTCTATAGCGGCTGGGAGTCACGGGTGGAGGCCGAATTGGGCGGATTTACCTGTGGCTGCTAAAATGAGTCCTATAAGAGGAAGTAAGGGTATTTGGTTTGGGTAAGATGGTTGTTGAATTTCTCATGTATTGATTGAAGAGGCTAATCATGCTATGCAGAGGATCAGTCCGATATCTCCGATACGATTATAAAGTACGGCTTGGAGTGCGGCGGTGTTAGCTTCTGCTCGGCCGTATCATCATCCGATTAGGAGGAAGGATATAATTCCAACTCCTTCTCAGCCAATAAATAGGAGGAATATGTTGTTGGCGATAATTAAGATTAGCATAGCAATGAGGAAAATTAAGAGGTAGAGAGAGAATTTTGTGGCATGAGGTTCTGAGGCTATGTACCATGTTGCGAATTGTAGAATAGATCATGTTACGAATAGAGCAATGGGGAAGAATATTAAGGAGTATTGGTCTATTTTAAGGTTAAAAGGGATTTTGAAGTTTGTAATGAATTTTCACTCTCAATAGAAGGTAGTGTTTTCCATATTAGAATAGATAGAGAGGATTATGGGAATTAAACTGGTCATGAAGGAAGTTTTGACAGTATATATAATGGTGGTTGGGGAGTTTTGATAGTTCTTGGATAGAAGGGGAAGAAGAATAGGAGTAGAAAGAATGGCCAAGGTTAGGAATATGGAGGTGTTGAGAATTAATGGAAAGTCCATTACTTTTACTTGGACTTGCACCAAGATGAATGGCTCCTAAGACCAGTGGATTGCTATTATCCTTTAAAAGTAAGGGGGCTGAGGTCTTAGGCTCAGATGCAAGAGTTAGCAGTTCTTGTTGGTTAAACCTCCCCTCGGCAGGCAAGAAGAGTTTAACTTCTATTTTTAGGATCACAGTCTAATGTTTGGCTTAAAACTATGCTTGCATATGGGGATTCCTGAGATTAGTTCTGGTTTTAGGATGAGGAGAAGGGAGGGTAGAATGTGGAGTGTTATAAGGAGATGTTCTCGCGTATTCGAATTTTGGGTAGTTGTGATGTAAGTTGGGGTTGGTCCTCGTTGGGTTATAAGGAGTATGTAGAGGGTGTAGGCTGCAGTCAGTAGAGTTGCGATTCCGGTTAGGATGATAGTGAATGCAGATCAATTGAAGAGAGCAATTATGATAGTTAGTTCAGCTATTAGATTAGTGGTAGGAGGAAGAGCCATGTTAGTTAGGTTAGCTAGAAGTCATCAGATTCCTATGAGAGGTAGGAGGGGTTGTAGGCCTCGTGTTAAGAGGAGGGTGCGGCTGTGTATGCGTTCATAATTTGTATTAGCTAGGCAAAATAGTATGGAAGAGGTGAGTCCATGTGAAATTATCAAGATTATCGCTCCTGAAAAAGATCAATGGGTTTGGATTATTGTTGCGGCAATGACTAGGCCTATATGGCTTACCGAGGAGTAGGCGATTAGAGATTTAAGGTCAATTTGGCGTAGGCAGATGGAGCTTGTTATTAATGCCCCTCATAGGGCTAAGGTTAGGAATGGGTAGTAGAGGTAGTCGAGCAGGGAGTTTAAGACCATTGAGATACGTATAATGCCGTACCCTCCAAGTTTGAGGAGGAGTGCGGCTAGAAGTATGGACCCTGCGATTGGTGCCTCTACGTGGGCTTTTGGGAGTCATAGGTGTAATCCATAAAGGGGGGCTTTTACTATGAAAGCGAGTAGTAGGGCTAGGCTTGATATGAGGCCTGTTCAGGAGTTTGTAAGGGATGGATGTGAAAGTTTTATTATAATGATGTGCATGGACCCTGTTTGAGTGTGAAGATAAAGGATCGCAACTAATAGGGGAAGAGAACTGACTAGGGTATAGAATAAGAGGTAGACCCCAGCACTTAAACGTTCTGGTTGGCTGCCCCATCGTGTAATTAGAATTAGAGTAGGGATTAAGGTTGCTTCGAATGCAATATAAAACAATATCAGTTCTAAGGCTGAGAAGGCCAGGATGATAAATGGTTGAGCAAGGATTATGGTTATGATAAATATATATTTTCGTGTAGGGGGCTCTTGCTGGAGGTGATTTTGGCTTGCTAACATTATAAGGGGCAGAAGTCAACAAGATAGGACTAATAAGGGGGATGAAATTTGGTCGATACCAAGTCATGGGGATAGGTTCTTGTTAGGGTGGTAGGTTGAAGAGAGTCACTGTAAGCTGGCGGTTGCGATTAAGAGGCTGTGGGAAGTGACATTAAGTCAAAGAAATTTTTGGGGTGATAGGAGGGTTATAGGGAGTAGTATGATCGTGGGGAGAATAATTTTTAGCATTGTAGAAGGTTTAGATTATGCAAATGATCTGACCCGTGAGTTCGGGTGGAAGCTACTAGAATTGCCAGGCCGGCGCCTGCTTCACAGGCTGAAAATGCTAGTATGAGAATGGGTATTAGGGAGGGGGATGTTGTTTGGGTTTGGATGGGCCACATGGATAGGGCAATGTATATGGATAGTATTATACTTTCTAAGCATAGTAGGGCGGAAATTAGGTGTATTCGGTGAAAGGCTAGTCCTAGGCTGCTTAGGGCGAAGGCAGAGTAGAAGCTTAAATGTAGAAAGGTCATTGAGAAAGTCACAGAGTGGGACTGTGGTTTGTTGAGCCGAAATCAACTGTCTTAATTAGACTAACTTTCTGTAGTTATTCTGCTCATTCTAAGCCCCCTTGTATCCATTCATAGATTAATCCGAATGCGAGGAGGAGAATAATGGCGAAGGTTCAGGTTAAAGTATTGAGGGGGGAGAGAAGTTGAGTAGCTCATGGGAGGGGTAGTAAGAGGGCGATTTCTAGGTCGAACAAGAGAAATAAGATTGCGACAAGAAAGAATCGGATTGAAAAAGGGAGACGGGCTGAGCCCAGTGGGTCAAAGCCACATTCATATGGGGATAGTTTTTCTGAATCTGGATTTATTTGAGCCAGTCAAAGGTTTAATGAAGTTAGGATAATACATAGTGATAGAGAGGTTGTAAATATAAAGAGGATTATGTTAATTGCCTTTCTCTGGTTTTGATCCAGATTTTAGAGATTGGAAGTCAATTGTAATTAATATACTAGAAAGGCAGGATCCTCATCAGTAGATTGTTATATAGAGGAATAGTCAGATAATATCAACAAAATGTCAGTATCAAGCCGCTGCTTCAAAGCCAAAGTGGTGGTTGGGTGTGAAATGGAATTTGATGAGACGGAAAAGGCAAATTAAGAGAAAGGATGACCCAATGATTACGTGAAGGCCATGGAATCCTGTGGCTACAAAGAAGGTGGATCCATAGATTCCATCAGCAATTGAGAATGGCGCTTCATAATATTCTATTGCTTGAAGTGCTGTAAAGTAGAATCCTAACAGGACAGTTATGAGTAGGGCCTGAGTAGCTTGATTTCGGTTACCTTCTGTAATGCTATGATGAGCTCATGTAACGGTAACTCCTGAAGCTAAAAGGATGGCAGTGTTTAGTAGAGGTACTTCTATTGGATTGAGGGGTTTGATTCCCATAGGGGGTCATTGCCCTCCGAGTTCTGGGGTGGGGACTAAGCTAGAGTGAAAGAATGCTCAGAAGAATCCTAGAAAGAAGAAGGCTTCGGAGGTAATGAATAGAATTATTCCGTAGCGTAAGCCTTTTTGGACTGTTAGAGTATGGTGACCTTGGAATGTGCTTTCTCGTACGATATCACGCCATCATTGAATTATTACTAAAATTATGGAAAGCAGGCCTAGGAGTAAGAGTTGCATGGAATTGTGATGGAATCATATGGCCAATCCGGAGGTAGTAAGGAGAGCGGCCGCAGCTCCGAAAATGGGTCAGGGGCTTGGGTCTACTATATGGAAGGAGTGGGCTTGGTGTGTCATTAAAGGTTAAATGTTTTCTTGTAAGTAAAGGCTTAGTAGTAGTACAAAGACATAGGCTTGGATTATTGCTACGGCTACTTCTAAAATTGTTAGGAGAAGGAGAATAGCTGTGGTTAAGAGGGATACTGCAGGTATAATGGGAAGGAGGACAGCAGTGGCTGTAGAAATGAGTTGGATAAGTAGATGTCCTGCTGTGAGGTTGGCTGTAAGGCGGACTCCTAAGGCAAGTGGACGAATGAGAAGGCTTGTTGTTTCGATTATGATAAGGGCAGGGATTAGGGGTGTTGGGGTACCTTCTGGCAAGAGGTGTCCTAGGGAAGCTGAGGGTTGGTTTCGTAGGCCTGTTAATAGTGTAGCAAGTCATAGGGGGAAGGCAAGGGCTAGGTTTATTGATAGTTGAGTAGTAGGTGTGAATGTGTAGGGTAAAAGGCCTAATAGGTTGATTATTAATAGTATGATTATGAGTGATGATAAGATTAGGGCTCATTTGTGGCCTTTTTTGTTTAATGGGGTTATCAGTTGTTTTGTAATTAGGTGGAAGAATCAGAGTTGAAGCGTTGAAAGACGATTTGTAACTCATCGGTTGCCAGGGGAGGGAAGCAAGAGAGTTGGGAACAATAGAGAGATCAGAATAAGGGGGATTCCTAGAAGTGTTGGGCTTATAAATTGGTCGAAGAAGCTTAGGTTCATGGTCAGTCTCAAGGGTAAGTTTTTATAGTGGATAATGTTTTGTTGGATGGCGAGTTGGTTGGAGTAAATAATAAAAGTTTAGGTTGAAGGATGAGGGAAAAAGTGAGTCATGAAGTAAGTATAATAAAGAGTCAGGGCGCTGGGTTTAGCTGAGGCATGTCATTAAGGAGGATGGGTAGTCCTCTTTCTCTAGCTTAAAAGGCTAGTGCTGGTTCATAGCTTCTTAATGATTAGGATGTTAGAAGTGAAGATCAGTTTTCGAAGTCTGTTAGAGGAGCTGATTCCACTACAATGGGTATGAAGCTGTGATTGGCTCCACAGATTTCTGAGCATTGGCCGTAGAAGATTCCAGGGCGGGTTGTGATGAAGGAAGTTTGATTTAGTCGTCCTGGAATTGCATCGGTTTTTACACCAAGGCTGGGCACGGCTCATGAGTGGAGGACATCATCAGCTGTGACGATAACTCGGATTGGGGATTCTATTGGGATAACAATGCGGTTATCAACTTCTAGGAGGCGGAAGTGACCAAGTGGTAGGTCTGTGGTTGGTAACATGTAAGAGTCAAAGGATAAATCTTTGAAGTCTGTGTATTCATAGGATCAATATCATTGATGACCAATGGCTTTAAGGGTAAGGTCGGGTTCGTCGATTTCGTCTATTATGTAGAGGATTTGAAGGGATGGGAGGGCTAGTATAATTAGGACGATGGCAGGTAGAATTGTTCAGACAAGTTCTACTTCTTGTGCGTCGACGGTGTTAGAGGATAGTTTTTCTATGAGTATAAGAGCTAGGAGGTATAGAACTAGGCTACAGATGGCTAGAGCAACTATTAGGGCATGATCATGAAATTCGATGAGTTCTTCTATAATAGGGGATGAAGCGTCTTGAAAACCAAGTTGAGAGTGGTTGGCCATAATGTGGAAGGTGGGATGTACTGGGTTTTCACCTGTGATTTAGTCTTGACAAGACTATGTAATTATTTTACTAACAACCCATAAGAAAGAAGCATGAGTGGTTAGATGCGGTTGGCTTGAAACCAGCTTATGAGGGTTCGATTCCTTCCTTTCTTGTACTTGAACAAAAGCTGGTTCTTCGAAGGTGTGGTAAGGGGGAGGGCAGCCGTGAATTCATTCGATGTTTGTGGAAGTAAGTTCTGGTTGTAATACTTTTCGTTTGGATGCGAAGGCTTCTCAGATAATAAATATCAGTATAATTACGGCTATCATGGAGATAAGGGAGCCAATGGAGGATAGGGAATTCCATAAGGTATAAGCATCTGGATAGTCTGAGTATCGACGTGGTATACCAGCTAAACCTAGGAAATGTTGTGGGAAGAATGTTAGGTTAACCCCAAAGAATATTACCCCGAAGTGGGCTTTAGCTCACGTAGGATGGAGGGTGTAACCAGTAAATAGTGGGAATCAATGTGTGAAGCCAGCTAAGATGGCGAATACTGCTCCCATAGACAGTACGTAGTGGAAGTGTGCAACTACGTAGTAGGTATCGTGTAAGGCAATATCTAGGGAGGAGTTAGCAAGAACGATACCTGTTAGTCCACCAATGGTGAAGAGGAAAATGAAGCCTAGGGCTCATAGTATGGGTGGGTCTCATTTAATTGTCCCACCATGTAGGGTGGCTAGTCAACTGAAAACTTTAATGCCAGTAGGAATTGCAATAATTATGGTAGCAGATGTAAAGTATGCTCGGGTATCTACGTCCATTCCAACTGTGAATATGTGGTGGGCTCATACGATGAAGCCTAGGAAACCAATAGATAATATGGCTCAGACTATGCCTATGTAGCCGAAGGGTTCTTTTTTACCAGCGTAGTAGGCTACGACGTGGGAGATAATTCCGAATCCTGGCAGAATAAGGATGTAGACTTCTGGGTGTCCAAAAAATCAAAATAAGTGTTGATATAAAATTGGGTCTCCACCTCCTGCGGGGTCGAAGAATGTAGTGTTTAGGTTTCGATCTGTTAGAAGTATTGTAATGCCAGCAGCTAGAACTGGTAGGGAGAGGAGAAGTAGTACTGCGGTGATTAGGACGGATCAAACAAATAGGGGGGTTTGGTATTGTGAAAGAGCAGGTGGTTTTATGTTAATTGCTGTAGTAATAAAGTTGATTGCTCCGAGGATAGAGGAGACACCTGCTAGGTGAAGGGAGAAAATGGCGAGGTCTACTGATGCACCAGCGTGGGCTAGGTTTCCAGCTAGGGGTGGGTATACTGTTCATCCTGTCCCGGCCCCAGCTTCAACTGTGGAAGATGCTAAAAGTAGTAAGAAGGATGGGGGAAGAAGTCAGAAGCTTATATTATTTATTCGTGGGAATGCCATGTCGGGGGCGCCAATTATTAATGGGACTAGTCAGTTACCAAACCCTCCAATTATAATAGGTATTACTATAAAGAAAATTATAACAAATGCATGTGCGGTGACGATTACATTATAGATTTGGTCATCGCCTAAAAGGGTTCCTGGTTGTCCTAGTTCTGCTCGAATGAGGAGACTTAGGGCTGTACCAATTATACCAGCTCATGCACCGAAAATAAGGTAAAGTGTGCCGATGTCTTTGTGATTGGTAGAGAATAGTCAACGGTTGATAAAAGTCATAGGTAAGATGGCTGAGTGTTGAAGCGTTAGGCTGTAGTCCTTTTTACAGAGGTTTGATTCCTCTTCTTATCGATTCTGTAGTGAAGTTCATGTTGAGTTGCAAGCTCATTGATGTGTATCAAATATACACCAGGATCTAGTAGGCAGAAGCCTGTTGGATAGGGCATTTAGCTGTTAACTAAAGTTTTATGGGATCGAGGCCCATCTGTCTAGAAAGAGATTCTAGCTTAATTAAAGCGCTTGAGTTGCATTCAGGAAATACAGGTTAATATCCTGTGAATTTTAGCAGAAACTAAGGAGAGCTGGTCCTTGTTTAAGGCTTTGAAGGCCTTCGGTTTAAGTAACCTAAGTTTCTAGGAAATAGTAAGTACTATGGGGGATAATGGTAGGAGTATGATTGACAGAGAAGTAAAGATTGTAGTTAAGGGATTAGTTGGTTTGTTAGTCTGTCATTGTTTTATGTAGTTGGTGAAGTTTGGGGGTAGTGTGATAGTTGCACAGTAGGCTAGACGTAGGTAGAAGAAAAGTCCGAGTAAAGAGAGTAGAGAAATGGCTGTGGCTGTTGCAGTTAGTTCTTGCTTAGTGAGTTCTTGAATAATTAATCATTTGGGTAGAAATCCTGTTAGGGGAGGGAGGCCTGCGAGGGAGAGGAGAGTGAGCATGAAAATTGTAGTTAATGGGGGAATTTTGGTTCATGTGGTTATTACAGTGGATAATTTTAGGGTATTGGTTGTGTTGAGAATAAGGAAGATAGCGGAAGTTGTTATGGTATAGAGATAAAAGGTAATTAAAGTTAGATTGGGGTCATAGTTGAGAATAATAGTTATTCATCCAAGGTGGGCGATGGATGAAAAGGCTAAGACTTTGCGAGTTTGAGTTTGATTTAACCCTATTCAGCCTCCTAGGGCTGCGGAGGCGATAGCTATTGAAGTTAGGAGGGTTGAGTTAAGTGATGGGGATGTTAAGTAGAATAGGGTAATTGGTGGAAATTTTATAATTGTAGCTAGTAGGAGGCATGTTGTTATGGTTGAGCCTTGAAGGACTTCTGGAAATCAGAAATGGAATGGGACTAAGCCTAGTTTGATTGAAATTGCAACTGTTGATAGTATGCATGATATAGGGTGGGTTAGTTGGGTGATGTCTCATTGACCAGAAAATCATGCGTTGATCATGCTAGCAAATAGGAGTAGTGTGGATGCGGTTGCTTGGGTCAGAAAGTATTTAGTAGAAGCTTCAATGGCTCGTGGATGGTGGGTTTTAGAGATTAAGGGAAGGATAGCTAAAGTGTTAATCTCTAAGCCAATTCATGCTGTTATTCAGTGGTTGCTTGAAATTGTGATGGAGGTTCCCAAGAGTAAGCTTGCTGTAGAGATTAATTTAGCTTGAGGATTCATTAGTAAGGGAAGGAGTTAAACCATCATTTTCGGGGTATGGGCCCGATAGCTTAATTAGCTGACCTTACTAGAAAATAATATAGAGGGAGTATAGAGGATTTTGATTCCTTTAGTGTAGGTTCGATTCCTACTTTTCTAAGTTTAGGAAATGAGAGGGTTGGTATACCTCTATGTTTACTTTATCATAGTAACCCTTTTGGATTCAGGCACATTTCCTTGGTTATCTTAGGTAGGGAGGTAGGCCTGCATATGAGATAGGGAGGCTAGTATGTCATAGGCATAAGGCTAGTGTTAGGGGTAGGAAGTTTTTTCAGAGTAAATGTATGAGTTGATCATAGCGGAATCGAGGGTAAGAGGCGCGGATTCATAAGAAGCCTGCGGACAGGAGGAGGGTTTTTGTAGCTAGAGTTAGAGGGAAGAATTCTTGAGGGAGATTGAGTGAGCTGGGGTTCAGGAATAGAATGGTTGTGAGTGCATTTATTAGTATAATATTAGCATATTCAGCTAGGAAGAATAAGGCAAATGGACCTGCAGCATATTCTACATTAAACCCTGAGACTAGTTCAGATTCTCCTTCTGTTAGGTCAAATGGGGCGCGGTTTGTTTCAGCAAGTGAGGAAATATATCATATTATTGCTAGAGGTCAGGAGGAGAAAATGAGGTAAAGAGGTTCTTGTGTAATAGCAAGGGTGTTAAGGGTATAATTACCACTTAGAATAATTACAGATAGGAGAATAATGGCTAGGGTAACCTCATAGGAAATGGTTTGTGCGACTGCTCGGAGGGCGCCAATCAGAGCATATTTTGAATTAGAGGCCCACCCTGATCATAGAATTGAGTAAACTGCTAAGCTGGAGAGGGCCAGGAGGAAAAGTATACCTAGGTTTAGGTCAGTGAGGGGAAATGGTAGGGGGAGAGGCAGTCAGATTGTAATTGCTAAGAGAAGGGCTAGGATAGGGGTAGCTATAAATAGGTAAGGGGATGAAGTTGATGGACGGATTGGTTCTTTAATGAACAGTTTTACTCCATCTGCTATAGGTTGTAATAGGCCAAATGGTCCTACAATGTTAGGTCCTTTTCGGGCTTGTATATAACTTAGAACTTTGCGTTCAACCAGGGTTAGGAATGCTACGGCGATGAGGATGGATAAAGCATAGGATAGTGATATAATGAGGTAAATCAGGACTAAGTGAGTTGCCATATGTTTTATGTGGAGCTAGGGAGAGGATTTGAACCTCTGGGTAAAGGGCTTAAGCCTTCTGCATTTGCCAAGCTCTGCCACGCTAGCGGTCCTTTTCTAGGAAGGGGTTATGGTAGGGCTCTTGGTAATTTAGTTGGGTTCATTACTGGGTGCGAAGGCGTGCCTGTAGCATAGGCCTTACTTCTTCGGTCCTTTCGTACTAGAAGGAGTTATTACATAGATAGAAACCGACCTGGATTGCTCCGGTCTGAACTCAGATCACGTAGGACTGTTAATCGTTGAACAAACGAACCCTTGGTAGCGGTTGCACCACTAGGATGTCCTGATCCAACATCGAGGTCGTAAACCTCCTTGTCGATGTGGGCTCTTGAAGGAGATTGCGCTGTTATCCCTGGGGTAGCTAGGTTCATTAATCAATAATATTGGGTCTGGCTACTATTAGCACGTTGATGAGTTGTTCTTGGTCAAGATGGGTTATCCGGTTTTTGGAGGTTAAGTTTATCTCCAAGGTCGCCCCAACCAAAAAATGCGTACCAGTAAAATCCGAGGGAGTGGGTCCTGTGGAGGAAAATTGTTGGTGGGGATGGTAGCAGGTTTTAAAGTTCCACAGGGTCTTCTTGTCTTATGAAGTTATTCCTGCTTTTGCACAGGAAGATCAATTTCACTGATTATCCGTAGGAGACAGTTAAGACCTCGTTAAGCCATTCATACAAGTCCCGATTTATGGGACAATTGATTGCGCTACCTTTGCACGGTTAGGATACCGCGGCCGTTGAACTTATTGTCACTGGGCAGGCTTCACCTTTAATACTTGACTTAGCTAAAGGCTATGTTTTTGGTAAACAGTCGGGCCTTGGTTTTGCCTAGTTCCTTTTACAGATTTAAATCGTCTTTGAGAGGCACTCCGTAGGTGGGTTAACAAGGTTTTAGATATAGGATCTTGTTAGGGTTAGAAAATATCCTGTAGTTTGTTAATAATGTTATAATGTAAGTTTGTGCCGTAGAGGGGGGGGTCCCTAGTTACTTATTTTAGCATTAATTCTCTTATTTATCATAAGTTAGCCTATTAAGGAAGAGGGAGTCATAGGAAGATTAGGATTTTTAGGTACAGAGCTTTGACGCACTCTTTAATGGTGGCTGCTTGAAGGCCCACAGTTGAGGAACAATTTAATTTATCCGCTGGAAGAGAGTGTGCTCTTTTTTAAAGGAGCTGTACCTCCTTTAAATAACCCTTAATTCATTTCATGTGGGTTGAATATAGTCCTGGGGGGGTGAATTAAGAGAGAACTAAGGTTCGTTTCATAGGCAACCAGCTATCACCCAGCTCGATTGGCTTTTCACCACTACTAACGAGTCATCCCACTCTTTTGCAACAGAGACGGGT
>NW_026991022.1:0-27776 GCF_036250125.1 Pseudopipra pipra
TTTGAAACATATATGTGTGTTCTTAATCTCCAAAAAAGAAAAATATTCTTTACATAGTTCTCAAGCTCTCTAAGAGAGCAGTACTTTCAAGCACTACTAAAGTTCACATGGACGTGGGCCGAGCCACGTGAACCACTTCATTGCTTTGTGCGTTATGCAAAAGGACCAAATTACATCAGCAAAAGATATTGCCCAAAAGCTTAATTCAGGTAAATGTTGCTTATGGGGTAGGGGATTGCTCCTGCCTCAGCCTTCCATGTGATGGCTCCACTGTTGTGAAAATTCAAAAGCATTATGAAACAACACCCAGTACAAGATATTTACTGGCACTTATGCAGGAAGAACTGCTGTCCTTGTAATCAAAGAAGCTTACTAAGTTCAAACACCCATTTATCGTGCCATTAACTTTGTACCCAATTTCATAAAGACAAAACCAGCCTTGTGAGTGGAACTCACTGCTGAATTAAAGCTCAAATGGTTGTCCATTGTTCCTTTGCTACAGTACACAGGTTCCTGGTGACATTCAGCTAATGAATTTTCTTGATGATTAACTACCCATTCTATGTGGTCATTGTAATGGAAACATATTAGCTCCTGTTACAAGTGAGGTGGATGTGTCATTACTACAACAAGTGAGCTGGGTTTGATTTTTTTTTCCTTCCCCTCCTCCTCTTCTTCCTCCTCCTCTCCCTTTGCCTCCTCCTCCTCCTTTTTCTTTCACAAAGTCAGAGCAAAGCAAAGCTTAGAAAAATATCATCAAAATTCAACAACGTGCTGAAAAGAAAATACTGCTCTGCTGAGCAATAAAATGTATTTAGATACAGCTTTTTCATTAACTGTTGAATTAGAAGGAAAGTGAAATGCAGATGGGGTATAAACTAGCTCCTATTGCAGTTTTTACATTTATCTTCATTATAATTGTAATTACACACAGTATGATCCAGGAGTGAAAAAAATATAATAAAAAAGACCATGTAGACATTGTAGATGTATTTCTCTGAGAGCAGATCTTATAATTAACTGTGAATATTCTTTTCTTTTGCCCATTTTCATTATAGTTCACGTTC
This sequence comes from Pseudopipra pipra, assembly GCF_036250125.1. NCBI lineage: Eukaryota > Metazoa > Chordata > Aves > Passeriformes > Pipridae > Pseudopipra > Pseudopipra pipra. The sequence continues at coordinate 1,068 of NW_026991022.1, forward strand.
TGAGAGTGCTCTACTGTTGCTTAAGCTGCACTGACACCTTGTGGCATTGAAATTTAAGGATCCTAAAAATAAAATATTAAATCTTCATAGGATATGAGTTACCTTGTTTGCCTTCATACAAATGCTGCTCTCTTTAACTCTGGAGATGGTTAGTGTTGACTTGCTTGCTTGCAATCAGAGCTGGAGTCAGTCTGACAAAATCTACCTAAAATTTTCAGATGTCATGACAGAAATGTAGAATGGTTTGATTTGGAAGGGACATTAAAGGTCACCTAGAGCAACATTTTGTCCTGTAAAACTGAATGTGTGTGAAGACTGTTGACTAAAAAGCCCATGTGTGCAAACATGGACACTCAGACCCTCTCTTGCACATATGCACCAAGACACAATACCATTAATTTCCAAGCTGGTGTTTTATCACCCTGGTAACAGCAAATTATTCAGAAAAACTTCAAGTCTTTTCATCCCTGAAAATGAAGACAAGATACAAGCAGAAATCACCAGCTGAATAAAGATCTCCTAGTGGAAATCCATGGACAGAATAGAGAATTCAGCAGCAAATTAGGCTCCAGTTAACTCCAAAGTTATATATTTTTCATATTATCAAAGGGAAAGGAAATAGTTTGTGATGATCCATTGGAGGTGAAGCAAAAGCAAGCTACTAATATGTATAAAAAAGATTTCAAGGGGAGGCAGCTGCAGTACTTTCTTTGTCTGTCATTGTATTATTCCCCGACTGAATGCTCCTAAATCCTGTGAGTGTTACCAGAGGTTTTATGCTCATACCAAAGGAAACCACATCTCCCTAGGAAATCACAAGAAAATAGGCATACACTTAAACTCTGAAGATGAAGCAGAATTTCCATCACATTCTTGTTTGTGATATCCACTGCTGCTGCAGCATCTAAAAACCTCTTATAATACTTTATTTAGCTGCACAAGAACCTGTAGAGATAGAGAAATATTATTATATTTATTTTACAGAATTGAATCAGAGGAAAATTAAGTAGGTTGGCTAACAGAAGAGAAAAAGGATGTGAAGTGAGGAATTTAAATGAAAGCATCAAATAAAAGTGAAGCAGACAGTCTCTGAATTAGCTGGCAGATTGGTGTCCAGCTCATTTGTTTCATCCCATTTTTTCTTCATATAAGCTGTCTAATCATAGAATCATAGAATCAGTTGGGTTGGAAAGGACCTCTGAGATCATCAAGTCCAACTCTTGATCCAACACTGCTGTGGTTACTAGACCATGGCACTAAGTGCCACATCCAGTCTCATCTTAAAAACCTCCAGGGACGTTGAATCCACCACCTCCCTGGGCAGCCCATTCCAACATCTGATTACTCTCTCCTTAAAAAATTTCTTCCTAATATCTAACCTAAACCTCCCCTGTCAGAGCTTAAAACTGTGCCACCTTGTCCTACTGCTGGTTGCCTTGGAGAAGAAACCAACCCCCACCTGGCTACACCCTCCTTTCAGGTAGTTGTAGAGAGTGATGAGGTCTCCTCTGAGCCTCCTCTTCTCTGGGTTAAAACACCCCAGCTCCCTCAGCCTCTCCTCATAGGACTTGTGCTCCAGTCCCTTCATCAGCCTTGTTGCGCTTCTCTGGACCTGCTCCAGCACCTCAATATCCTTCCTGAACTGAGGGGCCCAGAACTGGACACAGTACTTGAGGTGTGGCCTCACCAGCGCTGAGTACAGGGGAAGAATCATTTCCTTGGACCTGTTGGCCACACTGTTCCTGATCCAGGCCAGGATGCCATTGGCCTTCTTGGCCACCTGGGCACACTGCTGGCTCATGTTCAGCTTCCTGTCAATCCAAACCCCCAGGTCTCTTTCTGCCTGGCTGCTCTCCAGCCACTCTGTGCCCAGCCTGTAGCTCTGCATGGGGTTGTTGTGGCCAAAGTGGAAGACTTGGCACTTGGCCTTGTTGAACCTCATCCCTCTGAAATCAGACTATCTCTCCAGCTTGTCTAGGTCTCTCTGAAGAGCCCTCCTGCCTTCCAGCAGATCCACACTCCCTCCTAACTTGGTGTTATCTGCAAATTTTCTAATGCTACACTCAATCCCCTCATCCAGATCATCAATAAATATATTAAATAGAACTGGGCCCAACACCGATCCCTGGGGGACCCCACTAGTGACCGGCCGCCAACTGGATGCAGCACCGTTCACCACCACTCTCTGGGCCCGGCCCTCCAGCCAGTTCCTAACTCAGCACAGAGTGCCCCTGTCCAAGCCCTGGGCTGCCAGCTTTTTCAGGAGAATGCCATGGGAGACAGTGTTAAAGGCTTTGCTGAAGTCCAGATAAACCACATCCACAGCCTTTCCCTCATCCACCAGATTGGTCATCTGATCATAAAAGGAGATCAGGTTGGTCAGACAGGACCTTCCCTTCCTAAACTCTGCTGGCTGGGTCTGATCCCTTGTCCATCCTGTAGGTGTTTTGTGATTGCACTTTGGATGATCTATTCCATAACCTTGCCAGGTACTGAGTTGAGGTTGACAGGCCTGTAGTTTCCTGAGTCTTCCTTTCAGCGCTTCTTGTGGATGGGCATCACATTCACCACCTTCCAATCATCTGGGACCAACCCAGTGAGCCACTACTGTTGGTAAATGATGGAGAGTGGCTTGGTGAGCTCTTCTGCCAACTCCCTCATCACCCTTGGGTGGATCCCATCTGGTCCCATAGACTTGTGAGGATCCAAGTGGCTCAGTAGGTCACTAACGGTTTCCTCCTGGTTTACAGGGGGGCTATTCGGATTCCTGTTCGGGTAAGAAAAACTTCCATTCTTTGTTGGACATGGGGAGAACATGGTCACCAGAGATGAGGAAAAGGCTGAGGTACTTAACACCTTCTTTGCCTCAGTTTCCAACAGTAAGACAAGTTGTCCTCAGGACAACTGGCTTCTGGAGCTGGTAGACTAATGGACTTTATCAAACCAGGGGACTGGAATTTTAGCAGTCACATCCATGATGTCAAATACTGATTGTCTGTGCATGGGTCTTTTCCTATCCTGAACATACAATATACCTATACTGCTAAGAAAAGAAAATTTAGAGTAGTCCAGTTAGTTTCTTGATTTTTGCCACGCTCAGTTTTTAGGCTTAATTGGTTTTTTTGCTTCCGTACTCCAGGCAGAGCTGGCAGTAAAGGCGTGCCTGAGGGACACCTTTAAGAAACCTGTGGTACTTAATTCAGGATGAGGAATTTTCTAGTATAGCTAACCCAAGCAGTTGACAAAGTATATCTATTATTGCACAAGAATATGGCATCATTGGGATATGTCTTATAAAACAAGACATTCTATTAAGTAAAAATCCTCTGGGCTACTAAGATTTCCTTTCCCAAAAATGAAATCATCGTGCTTCTATAAAGATCTTGGGCAATATTTCAACAATGAAATAAAAAAATTCGTAATCTTTGTATATTGGTGTGTTGATTTACAGAAGTCTGACACTCCAAGAATCTTCTTGCAAGACACTATTATATTATGTCTTGATTTCTCCTGTAATATTTTAATTCCTTTCTGCCATTAAATGTTATTTTGCTCTATTTTTTTTTTTGCTTCCAATATCTTCCACTTAAGCAGCTAATAATTAGGAACAATGAGATAAAGCTGCACTATACCATCTGTTTTACCACATTTAACTATGGAAAAATACAAATTTAAGGTAATAACCAAAAAACATTAGTACTTTGACCATCCTCATATATTTAAATGTTTGCCTTGACAAACATAAAGTCCATCATGTGTGAGAGTTTAAAACCCACCATTCTGCAATATTAGCATTTGGGGATTGACTTGTGCCTTGGCAGCAAAGTGCAGCAGCATGCTGTAGGAGTGACTGGATGGACAACACCAGACACCTGGATGATAAAAGAAGAAAAAGAATATACTAAAGCAAAAATATTGTGGTCCTGAGCAAGCCAGAGCTAAGATTAGTGTGTGTGTGAAAAGAATCACAAGGTCAAGCTGGAAAGCCGCTTGAAGCATGATTGTTCTCTGTAGCTGGAAGCAGTCACATGGGTGGGTGTGGTGTGTGGGGAGATAAGGAAATATCTGGCTGGCTGGAGAGCTGTGACACGGTGTAGGTAGAGAGTCTCTATATAGGTATGGAGTAATAAAGTTACAAGAGAATTCTTCCTGGACAAAGCGTCCCACTTGATCCCAATTCATTCACTGCAAACGGATGCCTAGTTGGGACTGCCACAGCATCCTGGGCTTCAAGAGCAGGAGAAGATCCAGAAAACACCCAGAAGACCCCCCCTAATCATACTTGTGACACCACATGAAGACAACGCACACACTTTTCAGCACTCTAGTGAAGGAACAACAAAAAATTAGAGTGAGTTCATTCAAGGACTGCCAAAATTATGGGGTTGGGGTACTTGAGTTCATGTGGAGATACCATAGGAGGTGGGCTTGTTTAGCCCGGGGAAGGGAGGGCTTTTGAGGGCACCTTAAAACAACACCTCTTAAAGTGTTCTAGAAAAGCCAAAATACTGAAAAGAAAGAATCACTGATGATTTGGGTAATTTTCAGCAAAGTAACTACACATTACCAGCACAAATTTTGTTGCAGATAACAAGTTTTCAAATAGATGGGTTTCTCCAGAACATAATGCCTTCTTATGGTCACTTAAATTACTGATAAGTTTAGGAAGCATAAAGGCGATAAAGGAGGTTTGGGACTGATTTTTTCATTAATGACATATTTCCATAAATTATGTATTCCAATAACTATCCTAAGGAATTATAAAGATCAGAGAAAATTCATTCATTTTGGACCTCACCTATCTCTTTTTTGCAGAAATACAGATGTAATCAGGCTATAAAAGCAGAGTTGGTAAACTAAGTACAAAGCTATTCATGCAGAAGAGATTTCAAGGGGTAATGATTTATTTATAGTTAGAGATTTCTAATTATACCACTTTTGCAAGAAAAGAGATGCCAAAAACCCAGAAGGAAGCTTGATTTTGCATTGCAAAGCAACCCTAACCAACATACTAAAGTTCAGTTTGGGTCTTGGAAGCCTGCTTTCTTCAATGTGTTTGATGTAGGTCCTTGGGAAAGTGAAAATCTGTGTTGAGGGGAAGCCTCATCTATTTTAGACTACTATGGAGATCTGAAATCAGTGGGATATTTTTTTAATCCTTCTTTTTTTCACACTGAGTAAAATTTTTACATATTTCTCAGTTTCACTACAAACAGTTTTGGAATGTACTTATTTCACGTTACATTGAGTAATTAGTAGAGATACCACTGCTCTGCACAGACCGACTTCGCTTTTGTACTAATTCAACATAATCCTTTATTTGCACCACTGCCTCTCACAGCAAGTCAGCTCCTAAGAGTTATTTAAAGTGCCTGTGGTTCAGCATGCCCATGAATCCACCATAACTTGACATTCTATTTCAAAGTAAGAGTTAAAATCAGGTTATTAAATACACAATATGATGTGATATATTTGCCATGTACCTTTACTCAATTTTAACAACATTAATGGCATGAATGTTTCTGCTTGTTACTACTAAAGAACTTTAAATGCTATAATAAGGATGTATTTAGAAATGTAATGAAAGTCAGTATAAGGTCATAACAAACTGAAGGCATACACATTTTGCTTTTAATTTACTCTAATTAATATATTTCAAGTTTACAGTTAAAACAGCAAGGGAAACTAATTATTTATGTAAAAATTTTTGTGTTGGGAATACAAATATTAGTGACTTTTAGAAATGTAGTTTTAATATATTTGCACTTTTTCCCAAGCATTGATTTTGTTTTCATTCCATTCAATCAAAAACTGCTTTACTTCAAAAAGAAGACCACAGGCATTGGCACTTGTGTTTTAGTTACTGCTTCAAAAACAAAGATTCAAACTTCGAGGGATCTGATATCCTGAAGAAACATTTCAAACAGTTACAGCAGTGTGTCCATAAGGAGACTATATAGAAAAAACTTTTCCAAAATTTTTCATTTTAACAGTTTGCCACAGTCCAGCTTGATGCACCACTGCCAATTGTTTCTATGAAAGTGCCCTTCAGCATATTTGAATAAAACAGTTTTTTAATGACTGAGAAAATTTAAATTTGAGAAGATAATGATTCAAAAGCAAAAGTGGTTGCAAAAAATATTCAGAAAAATGTAGATTTTTACTGTAGTGATTCTCAAAATTTGTCTAATCATAATGGACACGTCACTTCCATCAGATTCAAAGGCAACTTCTTTGAAGTTGAGAGGAATTTGAACTTGGTTAAAATAGACTATTTTTGCAGGCATGCATGTTTCATGTCTATTGAGATGTCTTGCAGACAGAAGTGCAATTTCATCTGCTTGTTTGTCCATAAAAAAGGATATTTTCCTTTGACAGTAATGTTACTAAAATTAGTGTTCTGTATTAGAAAATGTTTTTAAGCGACACTACAAAAAAACAGAACCTTTACAGTGACTTTACATAGCATCAATTTTTTGTTTATTTCATCTTATCTTTTGCAAATCTAAAATGCAATGGATAGGTAGGTTGTTTTGAGACTGGCTGATAGTACAGAATCTTCTGGCTGCTGAGGATTTTGGAAGGATTTTTTCTTTGTTTTGGATTTTTGGTGGATCTTGGTTGTTGATGGGGTTTTTTTTGAGATATTAGAACGTTTTCTCAAAATATTAGTCTGCAACAATCAGCCATGCAATTTCACAGGTAACAGCAGTAGGCACCAGCCGAGCAAGAATCCAATTTGTAAAAGCCTTCACTTTATCAGACCACCTTAGAAGGATGCTCTGTGTAGTAACCACATGAGCCATTTATAATAAATGACCCTGAGGGAAAAGTGATTAATCATATTTCAGTTGTTAGTCTAGCAAGGTGAAACACACTCCGGTGGAAGAAGATTGCCTTACTGATACATATTTAGAGGCATGAATTCAGGGGCCAAAGTAAATGGGCAAAAAATCCAGAGGTATGCAACTTATTTCAAGAAAATACTTTGTTAAAGGAAGGCTGTGGAGGCCTCTTTTTAACGCACAGTCAAATGAACACTGGAAAAGAGTTATCTCTTCAGTCCATACATGGACTGGTTATATGGTTGGTTGATATATACAACAAGCATAGGATCACGTTAAACAGATGACACATGAAACACTTCCTTTTTTTTTTGTTCTGCTTCCCAAAGGAGGAAACAATTGACACACAAGGTATGCCATGGCATATTGCACAGTGTGCTTTACATTTAGCTGTAACATTACATCCTACTGTTTTCTTGAAATGGGATGCAATAAAACAGTCTTGGTCTCAAAGGTCTCCCCACCAAAATTACTTAGGTTTCTGGTTGTTTCTGACTTCTTACAGAAATTTGGTGGTCAAAGTCAACTCAGATATCAGCAGATGCTGCAAAGGGCATTAATCTCTCCCAGCAGCCTTTTGCAGTGGTTCATCACCACTCATCTTGTACAATGGAAGCATAACGAAACACAAACCAACTTGTGTATTTAAGTAATTAGTGAGGCATATACTATGTATCTGCAATCAGACCTAAATACCCAGTGGCATATAGCCACTGGAACTGTTCAGAACCAGATCTGACCACCATGACAGACAACCCATTCTATCAGCTTCACTGGGCGCTGGATTTCCACCTGGTATTTCTGGCCATGTCATATAACACTTTTTTTTTTTTTTTTTTAATATAAAGGAAGTGGTTGAGAGAAAAGAGTATTGATTTTGTTTCTAATCTAGCATAAGCACACTGAATGACTCGGTAATATTCAAGGGCACTAATACTTCATGATAATTTAAGTGTTATAGCAAATGGGTTTAATCTTCTGTTGAGATGAGTCTCTGCCAAAGTCCCCATGAGCTTCTAAGAGAAGTCACATGCTGATTGTCCCCTGCAAGGGCTATGTAGTATCATTAAAGATGCTTGACTGTATTAGATAATATATTGAATATCAGCCAGTTATCATAGCCAGCTATAATACAGATTTTTAAAAGTTTCCCACAAACATTTTTTAACAATGTGTTTGTCTAGTCTTTTTAACAAATGAACAGTTTATAAACTTTTATCAAAAAGGTCTTCCCAGTCTCTGTTTCCTTACAACCATTTCTGTCTGTGAGTTTCTACCCTGAAGTCCTGTATACTGAGATACTGTATTTTGCTACTGTCTGTTGAATAACTCCATCTACATTCCCAACTCACTGAAACATATTTGTTATTTACAGCTTATACTTGTCTTTATGCATTATGATATTGTTATTGTAATTATTAATCCTTTTATCATGTAACAGTAACAGGTGATAAATTAGTTCTGTTACCAGTCTGTAATTTTTACTCCCTAAAGTGATGCTTTTTACCTCTGATAAAATCTTGCATTAAATTTTCTTCCTGTAAGATCCTTTAAATCATTAATTTGACTGAAGAGTGTTGCAAATGACCAATGTAAGAATTTTTCTGTTTTAATCCCAGTCATCAACCCCTTATCTGTAGGGCAGATTTTCTCTTTTCAGTGTGAGTCTGTTTAAAGGATTACAAATACACAAGACAAGAACTTACCAATTTTTTTTTCTTTTTGCATTAAAGCACTTCTGAATGCACCCTGAGATAATGTTCTAAATTTCTAGCTTTGTAATTTCAGTGAAAGGGACAGATTGGTTTCAAACAAAGACATTAACAAGAGGATTTTAAGGTACTACTTACATTATTTTAGTCAGCATAACTAAAAAAAATTAAAAATGTTACAAATAATACATATTGAAAGTTATTGGAAATAGAATTAAGAAAAGGCTGAGACATCAAAACAGCCATTTAAACATCAAATTCAAACTTCTTGCCTTTGCTTTCATGGTCTTGTATAGCTTATTCAGCTTACTAAAGAGAAGGTTGAAAGGTGACCTGATCACTTTGTTGAAGTACATTAATAACAATAACAATAACAATAACAATAATAATAATAATAATAGCTATTTAGGTGAAGTTCTGCTTGAAAAATATGTTACAAACACATTCCTGAAAGTAGAAGCTGGAACTTAGAATTTTAGGTATTTTACCTCCATAAAGCAAAGTTTTGGGGAGTGAGAGAATTAAAATATTTAATATCTAACCAAGTTAACTTGAGATGGTTCTATGAGATGAGAGACGGAAGATCTCACTCTTAGATATTAAGACTTTTTTTGGTTTTTTTGAAGAAAGGGTTATAAAGCATTGCAACAGATTGCCACGGGAAGTGGTGGAGTCACCATTCCTGTAATTGTTCAAAAAATGTGTAGAGATGGCAATTGAGGACATGGTTTAATGCTGAAGGTGGTGGTACTAGTTTGAGAGTTGAAATTGGTGATCTTTAAAGTCTTTTCCAACCTTACTGATTCTGTGATTCTATTTTTTTCTACAAAAAGGTAAATGCTGCACCCAACCTCAACAGAAGTTGAAAAGACAATACAAGGAACCACAAACTGGTCAGCCTCACCCCAGTTCCTGGAAAAGCCATGGAGGTGAGTCTTTCTGGAATACATTTCAGTTTACGTGAAGGAGGAGGTGATCAGGAGCAATCGGCATAAATTTGTCAAGGACAATTCAGAGTTGATCCAGTGATTGCCTTCTATGACAAAAATGGCTGGATCTCTGGCTGAGGAGAAAGCCCTAGCTGTCATCTACTTTGTCTTCAACAAGGCTTTTGGTCCTGTTTCCCTTCTTGGAGACTTCCAAGATTCTTTCTAAGCAACTTAGTTTGAAACTTCAGATTTAATCAACCTTTGAAGAGAAGATTGTACTAGAGACCTCCTGAGCTCCCTTACAGCCTGGAGGACTTCTGTGATCTTCAGTAGGATCTTGTTCCACAAGAGCACTGGGATCTAACATGGTCTGAATTACTCTTTTTCAATGCTTGTAAAGGCAGTCACTACACTCTGAATTTAAGGAAGCTCAATGTAGGCCCTAAAATTAGAGAGGATTTACCCAGGCAAATTGAGGTAATGTGGTTACCTCTATTTGGAGTCCCTAGAAATGGATTAGAGTATGGCATGCTTTTCTCCAGAGACTAGTCAATTTTCTATAGTTTATGAGGGATTTTATGTCACTAGACAATGATGAGTGCTCATTCTGGACTTTGCAAAAGGGAAGACTTAAAAATAAGCCACTAGGAAAGAAAAAATCTCTTTTGCAGATTTATTTCCATATTAGAAGTGCAACACTACGTACCAAACAATTTTAAACACAGATAAAATATAAACGATTATTACTGGGATCATATTTGTGGCTCTTTTAAACAGACATGAAATAAGTTATGGAGAGAACACTATGAAAAAAAAACTCACAAATCTTATCATCAAAATGGCTTGTGAGGCTATAATTTCAATTTAGCTTTGTTCTTTCATAACACAGGACAATTATAGCAGATTAGGATTTGTCGTCACAAACACTGTGAGCTGCACCACAATTACCTTGTTACATGAGCATCACAAGTCTTGTTGGTGCCCTAGACAACATCCCTCTTGCAGTGTCACTGTGCCTTATCATAAAGGATACTTGTTAACAGTGCATGCATAATGGTGACTTGCAGATGATTTAAAATTTTATTTAAAACCTTATTGTGTGGAAGCCTACCTTCTGCTGGATATCCAAAGTCCATCCATATTAAACTGTTTATTTTTTCAGTTTGTGATTGTTCCTAACTCTGTTGCCTGTTTTACAACTCCTTCCCCAAAGTATGAGAGGCATAAGTCATTAAAGAGTCCTGGTTGTGCAACTGAAAGTGAAACAGTATGAAAGGCAGCAGTAGCTGGGATTAGGATTCAGGAGTTTTGAGCATGTTCTAGTCTTTATCCTATTAATATCAGGCCAGTCATTTTGTCTTTATGTTCCCTCTGTTCCTCTCCTCTGGAGAATTTGTTACTCAATGAGATACTAAGACCCTAAATTCAAGTAGAATTTCTGTAATACAATGTTCTATACTCCTAATTTAGGTTTTCTAAACAACCTGCTGAGGGACAAATAAACAATAGACAAACAGTCATACAAAAAACAACTCCTCACCCCAAAAACACCCCAAGAAACAAGCAAGATTTCCAAGTATAGGAATTTATTTCTTGCAAAGGGTTGTCCTGTCCTGGCAATTTAGATAAACTTGGCAATTTGATCAACTTCAGAAGAGACTGGACAAAAACTGTTTAGCTTCTCTGGACCATAATATACATGTTGCATTCTGAATATAGAACTTCAGCTTGATTTTTAATGTTCTCTGAATTGTCTTCCCAGTATAATATTACATTCCTATTTCAAATTAAATATATGTGTAGCAAACAGGAGAGTTTACTTATCTGCTTCATAGAATATTACTGGACTATATCCTAAGTCTATAAATATTATTTATAGTTACCTTTTAAGTTATTTACAGGAAAGAAGACATTTTTAAAACATACAGGGCACTCAACTTTTTTCAAATGAGAATAAATTTTGGACAAATCTCAATCACACAGACTGATATTCATCAGAGAAATTTTCTGATTTCACAATATTTAGGGGGACCAGAGTTGTCTTTCAAAATCCCAGATTTTTCAGATTAGCTAGAAAAGTAGAAAATATGGTGATTAGGGACACGAACTTCACATGATGGTGCAAGCAAAGACATTTATTAAGTATTTCAGTAGGCTTTTTATACCTTTTACACAATAGGCTGCAATTGTTCATTTAAGTCATGAGTCCTTGCTGCTATCTACAATATTATAATATTTTTACCTATTAGCAACATTAGTTCCTTTCATCCTTTGTTCATGTTCCTCTTTCTACCCTAGGGAACTGCTCCTCCTTACTTTTCCCATGGCTTCCTTCCCATCAGGGTAACAATGTCCATTTCTTGGTGTTTTCCCATATTAGAAATCCCTCCACTTTACAAAGGCAGAGAGAACTCTGCCCCAAAAATTATTGTGAAGTTTTAGTAGACCATCATATTATCCAAATGGGTTTTGCATCTACAACTGTCCTTGCTTCTTTAAAATTAGTGTAATAAGTACACCACGTGAAATTCATATTGTATCTTTTACTAAATATATTATTTCACTTTGCACCGTAAGTACTTTTTCATATATATTGATTGACAGACTTGTTTGCTATTGCTTGTCATGAGTAAGACAGCATTTGTCAGCGACACTTTTAGATCAGACACTGCTAACAACTACTCTTCTTTTTACTAGTGTTTGTGGATGTAACAAAGAAGCAGCAGGATATAAAATCTATTTCCTCTGCTAACATGGATTTACAAATGCACACACAGCACTGAACCTGTCTCTCTTGAGTTGCTACTGATTTATAATGTTATTTTCCTTCTTGAATGTACTGTGTAGAATAGACAACTGCTTTATAAAGTCATCTTGAGTATCAGAAAGTTGTGTGTCATAATATTGACTTGAATCTTCTTCAATGTTGCTTTTTTATCAGGTTGAAATAATATGTTTGACTAGCATTCCTAATCTAGTTTTTATCACCCACGACTCCTGTTCACAGGTGCTTGCAGATGTATCAGAAAATCACCTCATTCCATTTATAAATAGAATGTCTGCATATATATCTTATTTTAAGAAATAGCACTTTTTCCTGGCAAAAGCATTTCAAAGTTGTTTAGGATAACTACTGTAATATCTAAATTATAGAGAATGAGAGTAGAATCCACTGTGTTTATAAAGAAGGGTGGAGTCGGAATCCACCTAGAGATGTACAGTGAAAGAGGAAAGGGCAATGTTGACAAGCTTAACCACAGAAATTTTAACTAACTATGAGGAAAAAAATAGTGCAGAATGAGAATTATGAAACACTGTAAAAGGTTTCCCAGGTCAGAGTAGTGTCTCCATCCCCGAAGATATGCAAAACTCACTTAAACAAGATATTGAGCAAGCAAACATGTCCTTGAAGATAGTTTGACCTGAGTACAGTTTTGGAATACATGATCTCCAGAAGTTCCTGACCACCTAAATTTTTTTTAATTGGCTACCTGAGTTTCTGTTTACTTGTTTGGGAATTAATTATCCTAAAGTTTTATTATTTTGAATTTTTAGAAATAAAACTGCTTAGTGCTTTCACTCTCGTGACAAAAACCTAAATGATTGGCAAATATTGGTGAGAGATGGAAATATACTTTAGTAGATAAAATAAGCTAAGAACAAACAGAAAACTGGACTTGGATGATCCAAGGTTAATATTGGAATACTCAAACTCAACATAGTCAGAAAAGTAATTTCCTCTGTTTCTGAAAAATATCACAGAAGGCTATAAAACTCCTGTCTCCCAGTAAAAACAGCTGCAAATTGTAGTGTTTTCTTGATATGCAAATATTTCTATTACTTTAAGCTATCAGTGATGTTCTAAAAACCTTAATTTTCCTCTTTTCAGCTTACATGGGGTGAATTGCTACAGTATGATAATAAAAATTACTTTGCAGAAGTTAAGCCATTTGAAGAAAACACAATCACTGACTCTTTACAAAAAATGAGGAAACTAATATAATTCTTGAAAGTCAATCCATTTTGAGATAATGCACAAGTTTCTCTTCCAACATGAACTTACAAATACCTAAAGATGTGCAAAGTTGATAACGTTCAAACAGAAACTGAGAAATGGAAAATGTTTATGAATATACTGATGTACTTAAAAACAGCTGATCGTCACATCATGTTTAGGAGCAGTTCTAATAGCAAGAAGTATTCAGAGACATGCTATTTATCTGACTGTCAGTGACGAAGGAGAGACAACTCTGGTAAACAATTCACATCAGTAGTAAAATGAATTGCCCTCTGGAGATGGTTCTTTACTAAGCTAAGTAACTAAAACTGGCTAAGAGCTTACTGCTCACTTAGGGTTTCTATCGTAGTTGAAATGAATCCAGGCTCAACTTATTATATGAAATAGCCTTTTTCTACTTCAAGAAATGAAATGAGCAGTAGCATAAAGAAACTCAACAAATATTAATGGTATAAAAGCTGAAATGGTTACCTGATTATGCAAAAATTATTGGCAGAGACCTAGAACATTATTTAACAAAATTATACCATTAAAACCATTTGAGTAGAGCTACAACAGAAACATTTGACACAGCAAGGGCTAAAAACAGGATCTGATCCTTTGTCTAAGTCCATACCTATGGGTACATCTCCAGCAGTTAATGCAGTGGATCAAGGACCGTTCTCCACTGCTGAGACTAAACCCCACAGCAAATTTCTCCATACAGTTGAATTATTTTCCATACTAAAATAGGATAATTTCTATTATTCTGCTAGATTAGAGCAGCCTGTGGTTTGTGATATTCTTCAGACCATGGTGAACATTTGTTGAGAGAACACAATGCATGACAAAGCATATGACACATAGACCCTTTCTAGGTTCTTTCTAGCTTAGTAACACAAATGGATCATAAAATTGAGTTTGACAGGTAGAGGTTGTCTATTGGGATGATGTTCTGCCACAGAGTTTTCTAAATTATGCTGGATAAAAACTGTTAAGGGACACAAGCTATGGCATCTAGTTTTGGACACCTCCTAATCAGATCCTAAATGTCATTCAACAAGATTAAGGCTTAGTGTCCTTACATAAACATCACTTCCTCAAAGGAACTTTCTTATTCTGGTTCTTATTTTGGCAATATTTTCTGTTCCTTCCTAGAAAATTTTGTAAGGTTTTTTTCCAGTGGAATAGCTCCCTAATATAAAGGTACTGCACCTGCACTAGGATCTAGTACCTACAAAGTGAAGGTGAACACAGTGCACTCTGGAGAGGCGGAGGGCAAGCCAGTAACACTATAGTATTCACTGCTTGATTTGATTTCTGGTCAGTGGTGTGATTTCCCCAAAATGAACTGTGACATTTCCTACAGCTGCTTCCTCAGCATAGAAAATAGGATTCTGCTAACCTGGGACTGCCACAAGAGAAAATGCTTACCTGCTTTAACTCTGTACATAAAGTAAGAAAAAGAATTCAATTCAGCTATGTGATTCAGTTCAATCATAATGATTCCCTTTTAGAAAAACAGAAAGACTACACATTTAAAAATATGTAGTGAGGAGCCATTCTTGTTATTATTCAATAATTTCATATAAAAAAATCCTTTCTCAAAATGAATTTAAGATTGCGATCTTATTTTGTAAGATGCTAAACTTAATAGGAAAATAGTTTAAAATTAGTATCTTCCTGATGGCATTTCTGTGTGCTTTAATAGAGCCATCTGTATCACTTTCCTTTTCATCTTAGTTTATTTTTTAACATGCATATAATTTTATTCCTTTGATTTGGTTTACTGGCTTCATCCATCACTTCACCAAGAGTTGAATAAAAGGTGAATAAAATGATAGAAGTTTAAAATAAAAATGATCCCCAGTTGAGGCAATTACATAGAAGTAGATCTAAGGTTTTTTATATAACATGTTGCATCTGTTTTGTTTCTATGGCATTCACTTACTATACAGTACATTTTTCACAGCAAAGTCCCATAATGCTATTCAATGAAAATATTTTCTTAAGAATCCATAAGCAAGCTGATGTGATAGTCTCTCCTTATATAACATGTTTCAGTTTTTTGAATTAAAGTCCTGAAATGACAGATACCTCAAGTTATAAGTGCAAAAGCAGCTTAAAATTACTAATTTTATACCCTGGAATGGTAACACACAATATTTTTTATTAACCTGCAGAAACAACTTGGTTCACATGTGTGTGGTTTCTCATTTACTATTACATATATTAATCACCAGGCTTTTTAAGAATTGTTTCTGTCAAATAATAAGATATCAAACCAATAGTCTTTATTTTACTTTTCATTGCATCAACATAGAAAAAAAATACAGTAAAAATCATATGGAGATAAATGGCTAAATCCCTCAGTGACAACTCTAGCTTTCCTTTGACAGGGATGGAAGAAAACGTGATGCTGAAAAACACCCTGACACCTTGACAACATCTCTAAAATACATTGGATTTGAAATTCTGTGTATGTTCCATGGTGTTGACACCATATATATTTCTGCTAGCACAGAGTATGAGTTTTAGGAATGACGGATGAACTGCACCACTGAGAGAAGTTATTCAACCTCATCTCTAACTTGTTCAGAGACATGTTCAATTGACTTAAAACTGAGTTATGTTGCAAAGGAAGAAGGTAAAAGCTAAATCACTTTCCTCCAGCGTGGACACCCATTTGCAATGGCAAAGATTTGTTTTTGAAACCCTGATTGAATATTCTGCTGGAATTGCAATGAATCAAATCAATGCTTGAATTAAACTGCATGTTATGATGGCCTTAAAAGAACAATCCAAGAAAAACAAAAATTCAAACAAAACAAGTTGGAAATATTAAACTATTATAACTATAATATTAAAACAAAAGAACTTACCAATCTGTCAGTAATATTTTCATTCCAGTCTTAACAGTGATTGGAGCCTGGGGGAAAGAGGAAGTAGAGATTCATCTCAGTTGCTTTATACAGCAAGGTAGGAGTCAGAGGAGGTGCTAGTGAATCAGATGCCTCAGGTCAATTGAGTCACCTCCAGCACATCAGTGCAGTTTCCCAAGTCCTCTATGATGACACAGATTTACACCAAAATGGCATCTGAGAGCAAGTATTAGTGCAGAAATTCATGTTTTTGTAGTCTTATATTTTCTGTAGATGCCTTTATTATATATAAGCTATAATTTTATAAAGTATTATAAAACTACACAAAATTAGATTTTTTATATTTCCTTGATATATCATAATGAAAATTGACTAATTTCCTAAAATCATAGGACTTGTGGGGCAAGTCAGATGTCTTGAATCAAGTTCTACTCTTTGGCTTTTATTTATAAAGTAAATTGAACAAAATTATATTAGATGCAGTAAGACTTTTATGGTTTTATTGTTGTGGTTTAACCTGTGGTTTAATATCATATAGCCATTCACTCACTTACTCTACAATGGGATAGAGGACAGAATCAGAACAAAAAAGTAAAATACATGGGTTAAGATAAGGACAGTTGATTATGACAGAAAATGAAAGTATAAAAGGAGGAAGGGGAGGAAGAGGAGGAAGGAGAACGAGAAGAAGAAGAAGAAGAAAGAAGAAGAAGAAGAAGAAGAAAGAAGAAGAAGAAGAAGAAGAAGAAGAAAAGAAGAAGAAGAAGAAAGAAGAAGAAGAAGAAGAAGAAGAAGAAGAAGAAGAAGAAGAAGAAGAAGAAGAAGAAGAAGAAGAAGAAGAAGAAGAAGAAGAAGAAGAAGAAGAAGAAGAAGAAGAAGAAGAAGAAGAAGAAGAAGAAGAAGAAGAAGAAGAAGAAGAAGAAGAAGAAGAAGAAGAAGAAGAAGAAAAGAAGAAGAAGAAGAAGAAGAAAAGAAGAAGAAGAAGAAGAAGAAGAAGAAGAAGAAGAAACAAAACAAGTTTTTGTCATGCAGTTGTTCACAGCACAATGACCGATGCTCAGCCAGTTCCCAAGTAGTGACCCCCAGCCAGCTTTCTACTTTATATGTTGAACATGACATCATATGGTATGGAATATCTCTTGGGTCTGTAGGGATCAGCTGTCCTGGCTATGTTACCTTTCAACTCCTTGTGCACTCCCAACCTACTTGCTGGCGGGGTGCAGTGAGGAGCTGAAGAGTCCTTAACTACATCTTAGCAAAAATGAAAACATCAATGTGATATTATTATTCTCATTCCAAATCCAAAACATAGTACTATACCAGCTACTATCCTAGTTAATCCAGGACACTTGTTCCCTACCAGTGTGTAACAGGACTACCATGAATATAAAGACCACTTGATTTTGTCCCTTGATGCCATACACTGAAACACATTGGCATGTAAACAGAGAAATCCATATAAATCCTTACATGCATATGTATGTATTAATTTATATTCTATATGTATGTAATCATTTACATATGGATAGATATTGTTTATATATATATATATAAACATACATTATCCAATATGAAGTACTAACCTTAAAAAAAAGGGGAAAAGATGCAATTTCTCATCTCAACAGTAAATTAAGCATTTATTGAAAACATACCATCAGAGTAGAAAAATTTCAGCACATTATTTAATTCTAAACTCAGAAATTAATTACAAAAAAATAAATCACTTCAGAGGGTAAAAAATTAAAGTTGCTGAACTGATACAAAAAGTCTATAAGAGAGTTCCCACTGACTACAACAGTTGAAGACACAAGTCCTGTTTTTGAGAATAATAAACTATATCTAAGCTGTAAGTTCTTTAGGAAAGAAATATTTTACTGTAGATAGAATTTTACCATAAATGAGGAGTCAGAACATATTAAAAAATGTTATACCATATTGAGTGATAAAAACCCCACAAAATGTAGACATTTACCTCTCTTGTGAAATATGGTATATTTGGTTACAGTTAAATTCTGACCATGAAAATAAATATTTATGATCACAGAGTAAGACATTCCTGGCCTATGGGATATATGCAAAGGTACTAGGTCTTATCTCTCCTTCATGTCCCTATAGCCATTGTCCAACTCTCCACAAAGCTGTGGAGAGTTAAGTAATTCTATTAATAAGAAAATTAATTACGATAAATATAAAAATGAGATCACATTAATTTGGTAGGCACTAGTGCATTAGTAGTACACAGACATCGAAGACAGAATCAAGCTATTTCTGTTTTGTCAGATGATCTTCTATTAAAAAACTGATCAGTTTAAAACTGATGTGTCAGACAAGAAATTATCTGAGCTATGCTCAATATGGCTTTAGGCTGCACTGAAGTATTTAAATTAACGGAAGTAAAATTAACAAGGCCCGTGAAGATGCTAAATGTTATTGGACTAAAATGCCAATTATTTGTAAACACAGTGACCAAATGAGCTACTTTAACCCCATTTCTTTGGATTATAAAGGCTGTTATCTGAGAAGATGAAATATTCTATATACAGGGGTTTAAGAAGCTGTCAGTAAAACCATTATGATAATTTAAATAGTGACAACAGTAGAAAATGGCACTCCACAGAACGTAATCTCAGCTCTGTTTTCCTTTAATACCACACACTGCATCAGGCTTTTACTCTGTGTACAGGGGCTTAATACTTCATCTGAAGAAATCCCACTCAGTTTCCTTCAAAAGCAGATAATGACAGGAAGTATTCCGAACTGCATTAGTCATTCACAAACACTGGTAAGCACTGTGGGATTTTATTCCAACATCATTTTATGCTTCTGTGGTTCAGAACTTCAATGAATTAGATTGTGTTTCCAATAGGAAGCTCTATGGGATAAGAACATCAAATAAGTACCTCCTTAAACTGCCTGTTTTCAAGCTTTTTACAAATTCTTTCCTTCAAACAAGATGATCACATCATAAAAAGAGGCAGGTAAACATAATGAATTCATGTAAATAATATGTTGCTTTCTGGCTCCTTATCAACCTTAGAGCTAAATCTTGATTAATTATTACTAGTGATAGCTTGTTCTTTTCAGGATCAGAGACACCAAATGGTAGGACATCAGTCTGAGGAGGTTTTTATGTTGTTGTTTGGTTTATTCCTACTATTTGTTATGTTCTGATTCCAAAACCTTCTCTGAAGTTGCATCTGCTTATGATATGGTTGTGGATGTGTGTCGTAATTAGTCTGAATTTCTCTGTAACTCACACCAAGCAATTCTCTCAATTTTTACCTTCACTACATAGCTATTTACAATGAAAACTGCTGCCTATTTTCAGCACGGCTAACCACACACTGAAAGTAAGGGTGTAGGAAAAGCATTAAACAGAGGGAAGAACCATCTAATACAACTGTACAGTTGTGATTGGAGACATGAAAGGCAGAAAAGAAACAAATTGCAAAAAATTAAAAGAAGTAAATGGTCTTGATGAATCTGTTGCCCTCTACAACTTCCTGAAAGGTGGTTGTGTCAAGATGGGAGTCAGCCTCTTCTGCTAGGCAGTTAGTAATAGGACAGGGGAAATGGCCTCAAGTTGCACCAGGGGAAGTCCAGGTTAGATATTAGGGAAAGTTTCTTCACTAAGAGTAGTCAGGCATTGGAACAGTGTGCCCAGGGCAGTGGTGGAAGTGTTCAATAAAGGAGTAGATGTGGTACTTCACAATATGATTTAATCGGCATGGTGATATTTGGTTGAAGGTTGGACTTTATCTTGGAGGTCTTTTTGAACCCTAATGATTCAATGAGTCTATACCAGATGATTTATGTTGTGGAATATTTCCCAAAAGGCACCAGACTAGCCATATGGAGTGTTCATAGATAGAGCAGAAAAAACCCATACAAGGTTTTATGGAACCGTGATGTTCCCCAAGAAGTGGCCTAAATGTCTGAAGAGTGTTTTCTGTCTCTGACTCTTTTGAATTACTATTAGCATAATTAAGGCAAAAATATAGAAATTCTTCTGACTGGCAAATTAGCTCCCACTGTCAGATGATAGAGTCTGTGTTTAGGTCAGTGTACAGTAAGCCCACGGAAAGGGTGGTTTCTGAAATACCTCTTGATTATTATTATAATAGATGTAACTCAGAGCAAAGAAGATGTGAATTTCCACCATTCTGTATTACGTTCTGCATTCTCACACTTAACTGACAGTAGTAATTTGTATCCTGTCTATTTATATATATAAGCTTTACTGAGATATTCAAGACAAACTTGGCCACCTCTTTTACGTTATTCTACAAGAAGGACAAACGTTGATGTTTCACCTAGAATTATGGAAAACATGTTCTTCCCCTAAGTTTACAGTTATTAAAATAGTTTTTGTTAAAGCCAAATAAGATTTAAGTTACATATTAATGACACACAAATTGCTTAGATAGAATAGTAGCCGCATAAAAAATGTGTTCTGGAGGAGGTGAAAATAGAGGATGTTGCACTTGACCTGTTGCAATGATGAGGAAATGGCCAGCTGACTGGAGTGAGCTCATTGAAGACAATAAATCACAAAGGACATTTTGGTGAAGTCTGCCATGGGCAAGAGAGTCTGTTGAAAGGGCAGGAGTACAACAACAACCCCAAATGATGTGTCAGAGTCATGCCCTGGTACTTGTTCTGCTTCAAAATCTTCAAAATTGTTGTAGCACCAGCACCACAACATAGGTTAATTAGCCATACATAAGAAATATTTTTGTTAAGAAATCAGGGGGGTTACAGTTAGAATATGCTATATTTCAGTTTTCTGATGCACCCTTGAATCAATCTCCTTGTGCATACATACTATGAAAGTCCTGAATTACAACTACCCAAACTTCATCCAGTTCACATACAAACAAGGGTAAGGAATTGCAATTATTTTCACATAGGCTTTTCTTTTCTGCACACTGATTATTGATGTTCCCAGGCCACTTCTCCAGTCTACCATGCAGACATAAGGACAGAGGATCTGTTCATCCAATTATTTTGAAATTCCGAGAAATTTTGGTGATTGGAAAGATCTAAGTAGTCATTCACTTTTAGAACTATGCAATTCAGAGATTATCTACTTGCAACTGGAAGACCACAGAACTGGGATTTATTTTTTCTACATTTAGCTACAGAAAACTTAGATTCTTAGTCTAAATTGGGTTTCTAATTTTTTTCTATAAGTGATGGAGAGAGATAATCAATTCCAGATTCATTCAATCCTAAAATAGACAACTAAGATAAATGAGGTACTGTCTGAGCAATCCTGTCTCACTTAGCTGGCCTCATGACTGGCTTAGGCAAGACCTCTAACATTTATATGGTTAATATGACATGATTGATTCTACCTCAAAATACACAGATCTCATTTTTTCCATGTTCTACCATGTGTTTGTAAGGGAGCATTAAGTGTCTAGATGAAAATAAATTGCAGGCCTTTTCATAAGGATAGTGCAATAGATGTGCTCATAAAACCATGAAGGAAAAGTAAGGAAGTCTTGGTCCATTTGTCACCAAGGGACATGGATATTCCACTACAATAGTTATTTGGTTAGAATTAAGACTAAATAATCATCTCTGCTGAACAGAATAAGTAATTAGTACTAATTAGACAGTCAGTGATCCTTGTGTAAGCCTATTGTGCTCTCAGTGCTATAGAAGCACGCATATGTAAAACTAAAACGCAAATGTATCAATGCATAATGAGTAAAAGGAGTATTTCTGCATATTACTTCAAACATACATAAGCAATTGACAGCCCATTACTAGATAATTAGGAATAATGATCAACAATTTAACAAGAAACTCAGATTTCAGAGGCCGAAAGAAGTCTCTAACTGTGAATTTTGCTAAAAATTGCAATTGGTTTCCAAAGATACAGATCAAAAAACATACAGATGAAATCAGGCTACTCACATATAACCTCATTCCCATGCCACTAAGCTACTTCAGAGGACACTGGGGTTGGCAGCTGAGGTTGTTCCACCACCCAGTAGCCATCAGGAGAGGCCAGTATAAGTATAGGGACAGGCTTCCAACATCCAACACCCCTGAAGGTAATACATATACTTGTTTTGACAAAACTACACCTAAGCAAAACTTAGTTCTTAGATGCAAGAGATCCATATGCTGGCAATAACCAAAGTGGCATTTGAGAAACCTTTGGCATTCATAGATTAATAGAACCGTAAAATGGTTTGGAGCTGGAAGGAATCTTAAATATCATCTAGTTCCAAGCCCCTTGCCATGGGCAGGGACACCTTCCACTAGACTAGGTTGCTCAAAGCCCCATCCAGCCTGGCCTTGAACACTTCCATTTAATCTCCATTTATAAGTAAAAGTTATGTAGTGTGAGGATACATTTGATCAAACCCAGATATTATATCTAATGTATGAAGTGGCAAAGACAGCGTTTTTTCCAGTCTTTTTCAGTATATCACAAGTTTTGCTGTGATTCATTTAGTCAACAGCAGGTCTTTTCATCAAATCAAAACATCAGCCTAGAAACATCCCAGTCAGAAAAGTTTAAAAGAAGGAAATGATGTAAAGTATGTTATTTGCATTTACAGTACATTTACAATACAAGGATAATGTATTTTAAACTTAGGATTTTTGAAGATTACAGCAAGAATGGGGAAATGCAAAATGCAAAATACGTCCACAGCATGTATGGTAAAATATCTGATTTGATTGCTTCTGTTCAGCACCTATGAACTTATAAAGAATAGCTTATGTAAACAACAGAGTGGAGGAAAAAAGTAAAATAACATGCTGAGACCTACTGCCAAGGAACAGCACCTTATCAAAGCCCAAAACAAGATTCTAAGAACACAGAAATTCAAATTTTCTTAAATCATCAAGTCATATCTGATCAAATCTCACTTAAAGCTTTGCTTATAGGTTGGTATGCACATATTTGTAGACATAGAATCTCCAAGCACAGATTCCCTTCCCCTTCTCCATGAAACTGGTGAGTGGGATGACATTGTCTCCCTTTCAGTGGAGTTGACAATGAAGTGACAGCAACTCCCAGTTGACACAGAGAAGATGTAAAAGCCACTTCTACCCTGTGCTATGATGTATACAGTGGGATTTATCCCACTTTGCTTTTGATGCCCTTAGAAAAGACACCTGCATTGGGGATAATCACTTGAGTCTCCATCGCTAGCACTGGCAAGAAACAGGCACTTTCAGAGCTTAACTACCTAATCTTTATACAGGATATTTTTCACCTTGTGCTTATGCAAATCTGTTCTCACTTTTATTTGGAATCTCTCTACCACATTTCCCAGTCTGGAAGAGCAGCTGCATCTCATGCAAGGCAGCAGACACAAATAGATGTGGACAGGACAAACTTGCTACTGTCTTACATATATTTTCTTTTTCCCAAGGAGAAAAAAAAAAAAAAGAGGGAAGGAAGGGGAAGGGGAGGGGAAGGGAGGGGAAGGGGAGAGGAAGGGAGGGGAGGGGAGGGGAGGGAAGGGAAGACGCTGATTTTGCTATCCTCAGAAACATTGTCAGTTATTTTTAAGCCCCTGATTCAGTAATCAGCTATGATCCTATATAAGGCACTTCTACAGTTTATGTGATAACCTCTTCAGCAAAAGTAATTGTCATTATCAAAAACCATTTTAAAAGACTTGAAATGAGCTTGATATTGATTTCCTGTCCTTTTACTGGTTGTTTCATTAGAGTTTTCATTCTTTCATGCACTAAATCTGGTTTTGTGCCTTGAAGCAGTGATGTTATCTTGCCAATGGAAGTGTTTCTTACACCTTTTTCCTTCCTCTGTTGCAATCATGCAAGGAAAAGATACAAATAGCTTAAAAAGAACATGTTTACTCAGCAGTAAGGCCTGGTTCATGCAGTGAGGTTTTTTTTCTGATTTAGATTAATTCTCCCAGCTAGGAATTTCTGGAGGTTGCATCTTATGGCTGTATAAACTTTTAAGTAGATGTTTTTGCTGTTTGATTATTTGATGGTTTTTGTTTTGTTTTGGTTTGTTTTTTTCTGATGCTCTGGGATATATGCCTAATTTATATTTTTATGCTTTTCACATGGGCTTGCCAGTGGTGGGTGCACAATGTTCTTGTTTCCAAGAGTGGGTAACTCACTGCAGTGCCCTGAGGATCCCGTTTGTCTGACTTTGTAAGTCCTTATGCATCTCTGGAGTCTGCTTATTTTATGTAAGAAAAAGAAAATAATTAGTCCCTTTTTGATATTTTCCTTACACCATAAAATTATATACCCATCTTTTTCTGTCTGTAAGAGCGTTATTTATTGTTAATGGCCTAATCGTCCTCCTCTTCATTATCATCATGGTAGCTGGAGAGTTATGCTGAAATGTCTGTGCAAAACCAGTTTAAAGACAGAAGACAAAAGTTTTCACCCTGAATACTTGACAGTCTTCTAAGAATGATCAAGGGAAGAACTGGAGAGAACATGAGACCTGAGGCGTGTTTCAACTGCAGATGCATTGAAGCATAGAAAGATGCGAGCTTGCTTGAAACAAGCTGTCTCAGATACCAGCAGCACCTGGAAAAGACCATGGGCTGATTTTTCTCTATTGAGAAGCAAATTAAATTAGCCCATGTGTTGCTCACTGCTTCCTTGGTGTAACTGTTTTCAGTATGTAAGCTGGGGACAGGTATTGTGCAGCATTGCAACACTGACCAAGCTTACTGCCAAAGGAAAATCACATCTGTCCCAGCACAACCAGGAACAAAACCTCATGCTGTATCCCATTTCATTAGTGTGAATGTTCAAAAGGAACTGTCAAACTGCAGGGATTTGAAGAAGAAATGAAATTAATGTATTAAAAAATTGCCTTTACCATTAGGGTTCTCTAGAGCCTGACTCTTCAGCAAGGTCCATGTCATGGTTCCCCCTTTACAGGATCCAAGCCAAGACAGTGAGTGCTTTCATCAGGAAAAACACAGGTGTATCATGAATTTATACTTAAAGTACTCATCTGCAAAACAGCTGTTTAAAGTTATAAAACCCAGGAGAAATCCAGACAGCTTTTGTCAATCTTTAGTGCTAGTTTTTAAAAAATTAGTCAAAAGACTCTTTGGGCAACTCCGTAGTTTTTGAAAAATTAGTCAAAAGACTCTTTGGGCAACTACACTCAACTGTTGCATTCTCTCTAGCTGCTCTAATTGATAAGCCTCACCATTACCTCTGGATCTTTAGTTGTTAATTCTTGATTAATAAAAAATGAGAAAAAAAGAAATTTTTCCTATTTTAAGGTTAAAGCCAGTTTTATGTGTTTATGAAGTAAGTTATGTAATACATTCAACATCTCTGATTAGCTGTTCTCTCTCAGAAAACAGTCCCTACCTTATCAATGCAGAGGCATAATGTACATCTTTCACAATTTGTCTTTCAAGGGAATATTCAAACAATAAATGACTGTCCTAGAGGATTCATAAATTTTAAGACTGAAAGAGATCATTAAATCTAAATGTAACAGTTTCACCCAGTAAGCCCCATAAATTGTGTTTAACTAAATTGTTATACCAGAAAGGCCCTCATTTTTGATTCAAAACCAGTCAGACAGAGAGAATTTAGCAATTCTTTCAAAGCAATTTTTTAGCATCTTATGGCAGCCACTTGTAAACATTTACAACTAAATTTCAATTCTACCTGCAGCATCATCTTCTATCTGTTGTTTTCTTTTATAACGCTTGAGTACATTGCATTACCAATCAAGCAAAAGTTTAGTGTGAAAACTGTAAGTAACTCTCCTGTCCCAAGTTTCACAAACACGGTAAAAATGGTTCCATGGAAATGCTGATATTTATCTATTTTATACTAAAAGTTATTATTAGTTGTTGGGATTTTTTTTTCAGAGTTGTTCAAAATTTCTCCTTTATATTTTCACTCTTGAGAAAACAAAAGCTTATGATATTAGAGAATCCTATGGAAAAACCACACAGCAGAATTCTTATGGGATTCCTGAAGCTGTACTAGCAGAACCAGTGGGATGTCTCTCTTATAGCTTTGTACTCTCTATCACACCCTACCATTCAGGTTTAGGAAAAAACCCAAAGATCCCTTTAAAATAATCTCATTTCCTTATGTAAATTTTATAGCCTAAATTCTAATAATATTAATGCTTTCTCATTGATTCTTCACAGTATTCACAAACAGAGCCCAGGGTCTATTTTTGAGAACAGTGATGTCCCGTGTTTCATTTTCTACCACAGGTGGTACTTGATAAAAAGCCTTTATCTAAATACTCGAGACAACACTGATTTGTGTTACCTATATTTTGGAAGGGTGGACAATGAGAAAATTAAGCAACTTGCCCACTTCACACTAAAGCAGAGCAAA
>NW_026991023.1:2500-27684 GCF_036250125.1 Pseudopipra pipra
TTTTGGTGCCAACCACCCTCAAAAGGCAGTTCCCTTTCATGGGAAGTAAAGCAGTAGGAATGTGACAAGGCTTTGGATTCTTTGGGTCAAGGTCAGTGGTGTGGGCTGGCACAGCCTACAGCACCCAAGCAGGCACAGGAGCTTGTAGGACCACAATGTCAGGTGAGCAAACTGGCAGGCAGAGGGGCAGAGGAACAGAGGAACAGGGAAGCAGCAGCTCCCCCAGCAGCAGCAGCAGCAAGATGCCACACTGGGCACCCCATAAATATCCTGGTAGCTGGTATGAAACGTGTAACAGGGTTTAATTAAAGACTAGGTGAGGTCTGAAAACCCATCGGCTGATTCACCAGTCTTTACTTTCTTTGGGAGGATAAGGCCTTGCTGTGTGGCAGTGCTTTTCTATTAAAAGGGACATGTTTAATTAAGGTCATTTGTCTGTAACACTTTTTATATTGAAGGGCCCTCTTTCTTGCTAAAAATAGATCATCCTAAGTGTTTTAAAAAACATGGTTAGTTTTGATTAAAGCAACCTGCCCTCCAGTAGGTTTTCACTTAAAGCGGCTTGACTCCTGTAGCGTGCTTCTTGCACTTTTTCAACCAAGTAGATCGTGTTTTGCAGCCTTTAGTTCAGCTTTTGCAGCAATTTAATTAAGCCAGATCACCTAAGTCACCTCAACCTTTGCTCTGTATCTTTCTGGGCAGGGGGCAGCTCAAAACCGTGCCCGTGGTTTTGAGAGGAGTTGGAGCTGTGTATGCATTTTAGGGGTCTCCTGTCCCACGCCACCCCCACACGCTCCCGCTGCCTGAAGGCTGCCCTCAGGCAGCTGCTGGAAGCGGGGCTGCCCTGTTCCTCCCTCTTCTGTGGTGTCACCTGTGTCACCCTCACAGAGGGACTCTCACACCCACCATGATGCAAAGGGGCTCAGAGTCAGCAGGGCTGTCCCTGCCGAGAGGGTTCCTTCCTGCTGCCCCCCGAGCAGGGAACACTCTGGTGTCCCAGCTGCAGCTCCTGCCCCCCTGCAAGCCCTGGGTCTCTGTAGCAGCAGTGTCTGGTGCTCGTGAGCCCAACCCTCCTCCCTCCCCTGTATTAGGAACAGTCGGTGTTCCTGCAGAGTTTGTAGTGCAGTCACAGTTCACAGGAAGAAGTGACAAGTTCCCGGTTGCTCAGTTGTCAGTCACAGAGGCACAGTTTGCCCTGAGACAGGGGCACCAACCAGCAGCACAGAAGGATCCTGTGGCCATGTCCTGCAGTCCAAAGTGCTGTGGCCTCTGTCTTGAACCATGTCAGTGACCTTCAGGGCCACCCAATAAGCCCATAACGGGGGACATACAGGAGGTGTGTTGGGAAGCCTTTAACCCCCGAGTATCTCAGCCCATGGAGAAATGGGGAGGTACCAGTGCTCAGGGCAAAGGGGATAAAAGAGGTTGATGCCTCCACTGAGTTGATGGATTTCACTGAGATCTTTTTCGGTGACCGCTCACTTTTATTCAAATAAAAGTTTTTTTTTTTAGTTAGCTTCTCTGTCTCCTGGCTATTTATGTGTTTCCCAATACCTGGAATTTTGAAGGAAAGGAAAGGAAAGGGAAAGGAAAGGGAAAGGGAGAAAGGGAACAGAAATTCAGGGTCCCGGAGGTGCTGCCCTGGCTTGGTAGCTGTTCTTTCACAACTTTCTAGAAGTGGGTCAAAGGCTTGACAGCTTCCTCTGTGTCATGCATGCAGCCTGGATTCTTTGAAAAATACTTCCTCCAAACGGAACACAACAGTACCTTTAGGACATCCATCCTCCAAATGGATAACTCAGAACATTAAGAATAAAAAATTACACCCCCCCCCCCGTAGTCAAGATAAGCTTGTACTTATTTCCAAAAGCATCCCTGTGTGGTGTCCCCCATTTTCTATCTGGTAAGAGTTTGGAGGGGTGCTTTGTCAGGGAAGCCCTGGAGGCCCATTGCACACTGGTGGCGCTGCAGTGTGGGGAGGTGGGGCTTTGGTTCTTTGGTTGCCAGGGGCCACTCCTGGGCAGAGAGGATCGTTCAGGAGCTCACAAAGGAGGTGTTCCCATGGGGAGCTCTGCAGGGTCCCAGCAGCAAATGCCCCACTGAGGCCTGTACTGTGGGGGAGTGTGCAGGGGGAGGAGGCTGGGCCAGCCCAGGTGAAACAGGAGGCTAGGTCCAAAAGAGTTAACTAAGAAATTTGGGCCTGCAAACAAGTTACCAACATCCAAAATGATCTGTGCTCTTTCTGTTCTACTTACTGGACCAAAGCTTCAGAGACTAGTACAAGAACATGTAATAGGCCTAGAAGCAATAAATTAGAAATATAACAGGATCAGGTAGACATTTGAATAGGAGAAATAGGCCTGGAGCCAGGGCTTTTTCCAAGCTCCAGTGAGCGGGTCAAGAACAATGGAAAAGAAGAAGGGTCAAGCTGAGGAAGATGAGTTGAAGCCCCTTGCCCCACGGAGGAAGATGGCAACTACCCTCCAAAATGGGGAGCCAAGAGAAGCACCGCCCCAAGCCCCACCTGAGCTCCACCTATACTCCGCCTATTATTAATATGCATTGATAGATGTTGTAATCACTTGAATATGCATTTAATCACATCTGAAAATTGTATAAAAGTGTTGATTTTCTGAGGAGCCGGTGAGCAAGTTTGTCCAGCCTGAGCTGGCTTGCTCCCAACATTGAATAAACAAATACTTTGCTGCTTAAAGATAAAAAAGTCTCTGAGCAGTTTCTTGGACCGATTTTTCGGATTCATTTGGCAACCTGTGGCAGCACACCTTCTCCACCCGGCTGCAGAATCCCTCGGAGGATGGGACCCCCTTGGGTGCCCTCGGGTAAGTCTTTTTACCCGAAGGGGCTCCCTTCTTCAGTGGCTTCTTGTGGGGGCTGGACAAGAACACTGCCTATTGATAAAAGGTATTTGTATCTGGTTTCTGGTTTTGTTTATTCTGGTTCTGGTTATTCTGGTTCTGGATACCCGTGAGTCGAGGCGGGATGCCGTCTCATGGGGGACGCGGGAGAGGATGCTCTCCCAGGGGAATATCCCCTCTGGTCTGGTCTGGCTGGTCTGGTTTTGTTTGTATTTGGCCAAATAATGTTATTGTGTACCTGATATATCTTGCTTACCTTGAAACATCCAGGAGCACATAGTTAAAGGTATTATCATGCTAAGAGTTGCTATATGAGAAGTAGTGCTGAAGAGTTAACTATAAGCACATCACTTTTGATAAGACCTAGAATTAAGATTTGTCAGTTTTGCAACTGTTAGTTATATGTATAAGCCTTGTGTAACAGATGTAAGGTTTGCCTCCCCGATAGACAAGGTTGGGTCAGAACCAGTGTGCATATTGCAGAAAAGAGGGACACTGGAAGCAAGAATGCCCTGAATTAACAGGTGGAAATACAGCCATAGGAGGGGCTGTTGTTGCTTACAGAGTACTGAGTAAAGGGGGGGCAGCAGTGCCTAGGGGACCTGCTGGTAAAAATTAAGCTAGGGGAAGAAAAAGAAGAATTAGATTTTCTAACTGATACTGGAGCTACATTTTCTGTTTTGAATTAATACCTAAAAGTGATAAATATGTTTAAGTCGTGGATGCCACTGGCCAATCAGAAAAGCTTTCTTTTGAAATCCCTAAAGTTCAAAATTGGAAAACAAATGGGAGTGCATCAGTTTTGGTATTTACCAAATTTATCCAAACTCATATTGGGCAGAGACCTACTAGAAAATCTGGGAGCTGTAACAGAATTCAAACAAGGTGAAATTGAACTTAAGGTAAAGGAAGAACAATTAATAGCAGCTCTGAGTTTAGCAATGAGCTATGTGGAGCCAAGCCAGGGTAATTCAAATGTCAATCAAATTTTAGATCAGGTATACCCAGGAGTTTGGGCTACTGAAACACCAGGAAAGTCAAAAAGAGCAGCTCCCATTGAAGTAGAATTATGGACAGGAGCAAACCCAGTAGTTAGGAAGCAATATGCACTGAAGATAGAAGAGGAATTGAGCCAGTAATAGACAACTTTTTGAAATTAGGGCTTTTGTGGAGTGTGAATCAGATTTCAACACCCCAATTTTACCGGCCAAAAAGCCAAATGGAACACATAGGTTGGCTCAGGATTTAAGAGCAGTAAATAAAATAGTTGAAACATACACGCAGTTGTTGCAAACCTATATACCCTATTAACAATATTAAAAGAAAGTGTAATTTGTTTCACAGTATTAGAGTTGAGAGATACCTTTTTCTGCCTTCCCTTAACACAGGAAAGTCAAAGGATATTTGCCTTCAAGTGGGAAAATCCCACCACAGGAAGGAAAACTCAGCTCATTTGGACAGTTTTACCTTAAGGGTTCAAAAATATGCCCACAATTTTGGGAATTAATTAGCTAAGGAATTAGAACAATGGCAGTCACCACCGGGAAAGGGTGTACTTTTATAATATGTGAATGATCTATTGATTGTTACTGAAAAACAAGAAGAATGTGCCCAATGGACAGTAAACCTCTTAAACTTTATGGACTTAAATGAGTATCGAGTCTCTGAACAGAAAATGCAGAAACAAGTGGTGTACCTGGATTACAAAGTATCTGAAGGACAATGATCACTGGGGACAACAAGAAAGGAAACTGTCTGCCAGACACCAATCCACAGATGGTGACAAACCTTCAAGCCTTTCTAGGAATGACAGGTTGGTGTTGTTTACAGATATATCAGTATGGACTAATTGTAAAGCCTTTATATGACCTGCTGAAAATGACTAAGAGCAACCTCATCTGGACCCTCGAAGCAAGTGGAGCCTTTAAACAACTGAGGTGAGAACTCACAAGGACCCCAGTGTTGGGATTGCCTGACGTAATGAAGCCCTTTTGTTTGTTCTCACATGAATGACAAGGAATGGTTCTGGGGGTCCTGGCTCAGCAGTAGCCTACTTCTCCAAGCAATTGGATGAGGTAAGCAAATGATGGCCCACCTGCCTAAGGGCAGTAGCAACAATGATCATAAATATAGAAGAAGCCAGGAAATTTACAATGGGACAGAAAATGACTGTGTTAGTGTCCCATACAGTATCTACAGTACAGGAATAGAAAGGCTGAAATATCAGGTAATCCTGGCTGAATCAGATGACATAACCATTCAGGTGACTAACACTGTTAACCCAGCTTCATTCCTAGAAGGAAGAATCTCGGCTGCACCTGTCATGCAGAACTGCCTGGAAACTATTGAAGCAGTGCACTCCAGCTGCCTGGACCTTAAAGAAGAACCACCCCTGGATGCAGAAGACTGGTTTACCGATGGCAGCAGTTTAATAAGACAAGGTGTGAAGATGGCTGGGTATGCTGCGACCACCACTACTGAGGTAATCAAATCAAATCCTTTGCCTGCAGGAACCTCAGTCCAGAAAGCAGAACTGATGGCTCTCATTCGAGCTTTAGGATTGGCAGAAGGAAAACAAATTAACACCTGGACTGACTCCAAATATGCCTTTGGCATAGTTCACGCTCATGGAGCAATTTGGAAAAAAGAGTACTTTTAACTCTTCAAGGAAAAGTTGTGGAATATACTGAATAAACTCTATGATTATTAGAAGCTGTACAACTCCCCCCTCAGGTGGAAATTATGCACTGCCAAGGACACCTGAAAGATAACACTGTCCTGGAAATAAGAAACAGAAAAGCTGATGCAGAAGCTGAATTAGCTGCTGCAAGAAGTAAAGACCTATCAGTAGCAGCTTTAGTGCTAGAAGAACTAGACACAGATTAACAGATTAACGCACTCAGACACACTCGCACGCACCCAGACACCCCCAGACACATTTGCACACATTCAGACACACACACACACACTCCGACGCTCTCAGATACACTCGCAAACACTCCGACACACACATGCTCAGACGCGCTCAGACACACTCAGAAATGCTCACATACACGCACACATGCTCAGGCACACTCATACACAACTGCAAACAGTCAGACACTCTCAGGGACATAAAGACATGCTCAGACACACTCGCGCACACACAGACACACGCTCAGACATGCTCATATACACTCAGCACACTCTCACGCACTCAGACACACTCGCACACACTCAGACACACTAAGACTCACTCAGACACTCTCGCACACACTCAAGCACATTCAGAGACATCTGCAAACACTCAGACACGCTCAGGCACATAAATACAGACACGCTGAGGCAAACTCAGACACATGTGCACACACAGACACATTCTCACACACTCAGACACGAACACACTCCGACACACTCAGACACTTAAAGACATGCTCAGGCACACTCAGGCACGCTCAGGCACACACAGAAAGACTCGCACACACCCAGACACACTCAGATACACTCAGACACGCTCAGACAGGCTCAGATACACTCGTGCACACCCAGACACACTCAGACATATTCTAACACACTGAGACATGCTCTCACACACCCAGACACACTCCGACACAATAGCAAACACGCAGAGAATCTCAAACACACTTGCAACACTCATAGACACTTGAACACACTCACACACACTTGCCCACACTCCGACACGCTCACACAGGCTCAGATGCACTCTGACATTCTCAGACACACTGGCACACACTCAGACACATTCAGAGACACCCAGATACACTCACACATGCTCAGACACACTCAGACACAACTGCAAACACTCAGACACACCTGCGAACACTGAGAACCAAACACACCCATAAATACATGCTCAGGCACACTCAGGCACACTGAGACACAATCGCACACACCCAGACACACTCACACACACTCAAACAAAGCCAGACACACTCCGACACACTCAGACACACTTAGACACACTCGCACACACCCAGACACACTTAAACACACCCAGACACACTCAAGCACAGTCCCACACACCCACACACTCAGACACACTCAGGCACACTCAGACACGCTTAGATACACTCGAACACACTCAGGCACACTCAGAAACACTCAGATACGCTCAGATACACTCAGACACACTCCCACACATCCAGACACACTCAGAAACATTCGCACACATTCAGACACACTCACACACACCCAGACACATTCGCATACTCTCAGACACACTCAGGCACACTTTCACAAAGCCAGACACACTTAGACACACTCAGGCACACCCAGACACACTCAGACACACTTAGACACACTCAGGCACACCCAGACACACTCACACACACTCAGACACACTTAGACACACTCGCACACACCCAAACACATTCGCTCACACTCAGATACACTCAGACATGCGCAGACACACTCAGGCACACTGAGAAATGCTCACACACTTAGACACAATCAGATACACTCTGACACACTCAGAAACAATCAGGCACACTCAGACACCCTCAGAAAAACTCAGACACACTGACAAACGCTCAGACACAACTGCAAATACATTCGCACACTCAGACAAACTTAGGCACACTCGCACACACCCAGACACTCTCGCACACACTCAGGCACACTCAGACACACTCACACGCACTCACACACACTCAGACACACTGAGACACACTTGAACACACTCCGACACACTCAGACACTCACACACTCAGACACACTCCCACTCACTCAAGCACACTCAGGTGCACCTGCACACACTCAAACACACTGAGACACACCTGGAAACACTCAGACACACTCAGACACATAAATACATGCTCAGATAAACTCAGACCTAATCAGACAAACTCAGGCACACACAGACACATTCTCACACACTCAGACACACTCAAACACACTCGCACACATTCAGACACCTCAGGCACACTCAGACACCCTAGTGCACACCCAGACAAACTCAGACACACTCAGACACACTCACACACACTCAGACACTCTCAGGCACACAAAGACACACTAGCACACACTCACACACTCACACACACTCAGACACACTCAGGCACACCCAGACACACTCAGACACACTCAGACACACTCAAACACACTTCCACACAACCAGATACACTCAAAAACATTCAGACACACTCGTGCAAACCCAGATACACTCACACACACTCAGGCACACCCACACATATGCACACACTCTGACACACTCACACTCTCACACTCAGATGCAGAAAGACACACTCAGACACACTCCCACACACTCAAGAACACTCAGACACACTCAGAGACACTCACACACACTCAGAAACTCTCAGGCACACTCAGGCACACTCACACACACTCACACACACTCACACACATTCGCACACACTCAGACACACTCGGACACACTTAGGCACACAGTCAGACACACTTAAACACATTCAGACACACTCAGGCACACTCACACACACTCAGGCACATTCAGACACACTCGTGCACACCCAGACACACTCAGAGACACTCAGGCACACTCACACACACTCCCACACACCCAGATACACTCAGACACAGTCAGACACACTTGTGCAAACCCAGATACACTCAGAGACACTCACACACACTCACACACTCACACACACTCACACACACACACTCAGACACACACGCATGTACTCAGACATTCTCAAACACTCTCTAACACACTCAGACACACTCAGACACACTTGAACACACTCAGGCACACTAAGGCACACCCGAACACACAGAGACACACTCACACACACTCGCACACACCCAGACACATTCGCTCACTATCAGATACGCTCAGACACACTCGCACACAGCCAGACACACTCAGATGCACCTGCACACACTCAAACACACTGAGACACACCTGGAAACACTCAGACACACTCAGACACATAAATACATGCTCAGACAAACTCAGGCCTAATCAGACAAACTCAGGCACACCCAGACACACTAAGACACACTCGCACACACTCACACACACTCAGGCACATACAGACACACTCATGCAAACCCAGACACACTCAGACACAGGCACACTCACACACACTCACACACACTCACACACACTCAAACACACTCAGACACACTTGGACACAGTCACACACACTCACACACACTCAGACACACTCACAAACACCCAGACACATTCACTCACTCTCAGATACACTTAGACACACTCAGACACACTCTCACACAGCCAGACACACTTAAACACACTCAGGCACACTCAGGCACACTCAGGCACACCCAGGCACACTCAGGCACACCCGCACACACGCACACACTCTGACGCACTCACACTCAGATGCACTCACACACACTCAGACACACTTGAACACACTCGTGCAGACCCAGACACACTCAGGCACACTCCTACACACCCACATACACTCAGACACTGTCAGACACACTCGTGCAAAACCAGACACACTGAGACACACTGAGACACACTCACACACACTCAAGCACACTCAGACGCACCTGCACACACTCAAAGACACTGAGACACATCTGGAAACACTCAGACACACTCAGACACATAAATACATGCTCAGACCAACTCAGGCCTAATCAGACAAACTCGCGCACACACTGAAACACTCAAACACACTCGCACACACTCACACACGCTCTCACACACTCAGACACACTCAGGCACACCCAGGGACACTCTGACACACTCTGACACACTCACACACTCTGACACATTCAGACAAACTTAGGCACACTCGCACACACACAGACACATTCGCTCACACTCAGGTACGCTCAGACACACTCGCACAGAGCCAGACACACTTAAACACTCTCATTCACACTCCCACACACCCAGATACACTCAGACACACTCAGACACACTCAGACACACCCGCACAGACTTGCACACACTCTGACACACTCACACTCAGACACATTTAAACACACTCAGACCTTATCCCCAGAAAAGAAATCCTGCAAGCTTTCGCTTGGTGGTTCTGTTTGTCTTTCAGCCTGGGTACTCTATTGGCAGCAGGAGATTTCTGTGCTGGCACCTTTGGTGCGGCAGGGATCATCGTCCGTATGCAATTTTTTTTAGGGTCTGGTTGGCTGTTCGGAGGCAGGTCTGAAAACAGGAAACAACAGCCCTTATCCCCAGGAAAGAAAGCCTGCAATGTTTTACTTGGTATTCCGGTTGGTTTGTCAGCCTGGGTACTCTATTGGCAGCAAGAGCTTCCTGTGCAAGCACCTTTGGTGTGAGAGGTATCAGCGTCCATATGAAATTTTTGGTGTAGGGTTGGCATTTGAGGGTAGGCCTGAAAAAAGAAACAGCAGTCCTTAATCCCAGGAAAGAGCGTCTGGAAATTTTGGTATTGTTTTACACTTGGTGAGCTAGCCTGGAGATTCCATGGGCAGCAAGAATTTTCTGTGCTGGCACCTTTGATGTGGCAGCAATCTTCGTCCGTTTGCAATTTTTGGAGTCGGGCAGGTAGTTGGGAGGAAGGGCAGAAAACAGGGGAGAACCCTGATTCTAAGTCTGAGGAGAGGAAGAAACCAGGAGACTTCGAAGTTCAACTGATGTTTCTACAGTCTCCCAGCTTTCCTCACATTAAGGAAAGTTGGCTCACGAGGTTAGTGAGGATGCAGCTTCTGCTATGGGGTATTCTAAGCATTCTGGGGTCGGTAAGACAACCTGGTAAGTAACAATGGGGGGTTGTCTTGGGGGCTTGTTTCCCTTCTCTTTTCTGTCTGTCTGTTTCTCATTTTGTTTGCTACTTTCTTTGGAATAAATGTTGTTTTGTTCATCTTTCATCTGTGTACTGGTTTCTGTTTTGGCAATCTCCCTGCTACACCCAGACATTACAACAAATGACAGCATCAGCAGATGCCTTTCCATTTCTCTTTCCCTTCCCATTCCCCGTTCCTCTTCCCTTCCCATTCCCACAGTCAACACGCTATTTCACTCCTCACTTTAACAAAGCTCTTTTCTCCTTCACGGCCCTCAAAGGCGCCAAGGCCACATAGGAGGCCACACACAAACAGTACTCCTCTTCCCACTTGACAACACCTTCCCCCTCACTGTTCTATAGGGAACACCATGAATCTGCTCGCAGAGGCCTCTCGTTTCCCATCAGCAGCTCAGCACAAGGAGCTAAAGGAGCTCAAGCCTTAGGCCACAAGAGCTGACAGCGAGGAAACTTTGGGAGCAAACTAATGCTGCTAACAGGGACCCAGCGGAATCCAGCACACAATCACAGAATCCAAGAGTCCTTCAGCTTGGAAAAGACGTCCAAGCTCATTG
The DNA here is from genome assembly GCF_036250125.1 of Pseudopipra pipra. Taxonomy (NCBI): domain Eukaryota; kingdom Metazoa; phylum Chordata; class Aves; order Passeriformes; family Pipridae; genus Pseudopipra; species Pseudopipra pipra. The sequence continues at coordinate 13,673 of NW_026991023.1, forward strand.
AGTCTTGTGCAGCCCCTCCCTGACTGCCTGCAGCGACCAAAAGCACCAAAAGGAATAGTGTGAAAGCCATGGCCTGCAGGAGGACACAGAGAAGGGCTTGGCTGGGGTGGGGAAGGAGGGAGCTGTCTTACTCTTAGAAACTCTTTAACTGTCCCTTACCACATCCAAAGTAACATATCATTATATACATGCTTGACTAAATCCTTTGATTATTGTTTCCACTTCTTCAGCACACTCTATGCTCACAAACAAGGCTGCTAACTTACTACTTTGGAGTGTTGCTTTCTAGGCCTACTCTCTTACTAAGCCTTAGCCATTCTACTACTAAATTTAAATTGCTCTGCAACGTCCCCCCTTTTGAGCATTCTTCAGGCTTTTCCTGCAAGGATACTCAAATATAACAATCTTCAGGTTGCAGTTTCTTGATAGACGGGAGGTAGTCCATCTTGCGGTGAGATTACTTCTTTTCTTGTTATAGCTTTCATGATGCGTCTCGTATGTTGACTTTCTTTTACAATCATTCCTAAAAGACACTTGTAAACAGTTATGGCTATGACAATAATTATTACAATCAATATTCCGTACTGGATAACAGAAGATATCCATCCTGACACATGAAGACCTAGGGAGCTGAATAATTCTCCAATCCAATTGTGTTCTGCTTCCTTTTGCAGTTCATAAACATTCTCGTCAATTTGTTCTAATTGACTAATATCTTTCTCTACTTCCTTGGTGACATTTGGGATGTGTACACAACAATGCTCGTCCTTTGCATGCAGGTAGCCGTAAACTCCATGTTCCTTGAGTAATATCAGGTCTAATGCCATGCGGTTTTGTATGGTCATTCTAGAGGTGGCCTGTAATTGTAAATTTAGATCTTTAAATCCCTTCTTAGTGACTGCTGCTAACCTTTCAGTTTGTCCCATTAATTTAAACATTTCTCTGTTCCGGTATGTTGAGATTGGTGCAAACACAGACTCTAATGCCCATCCAAATGTAACTCCTGCTGATTGTTCATGCCAATCTTTTAACTCCAAGTCATCAATATCTTTACTAATTTCTCTTTTGCCTCGTGGTTGTATTTCTACTGATGTTAACTTATCCTGCTTCCAGAATGGACAGAGAATAGGTATCCCTAGTGTGACAGGTACAACTGGACCATCTATGGGCATGTGGGTGGTCCACTGACCATGCCCCATTACCAACACTAAATTTCCTGGACTCTTAAATGTGGTGGTATGGCAATCAATGTTTTTCACAGATCCCTTAATAGTATGATTATACCCTCGACATTCACATCCTAACTGCAAGAGTGTTTTGAGTGGCATTAAACCTATCTCATCGTCTGGGGTATCACATGTGTATATTCGAGTACAATTCCAATTCTCTTTCGTACGTGTTTCTGTCCTCCAATTATGATTTCCTCTATTTCGTGTCCCTTCCATAGCTTTAGACACTTTGGGTACCTGCAGAACAGTGTAACCTTTTTGTTGTGCAGCATCCCAAAGTGTTGTCACTCCTTCTGTCATGATTTGATCTTGATCTCTCCATCTCCACTTGACGTTAACATCCCTTAATTCAGCTCCCTGGTTATCAGAAAACAAACGGGTTAAATTCACATCAGTGTGCTCGGGTACAAATAAATAAGGATCCAGGGTCTCAATTCTCACGGTGGTCTCTGCTAAACTTATCAACCCCAGGAACACCACGATTCTCAACTGTTGGCTCGAAATACCATCCTTGTGGGTGAGAGAGGTTCTACCGACCACGAGACTGGAACCTTCTTGACTCGAGTATAATGGATCCAGCTGTCGATTCCTTTGACTTTTACTGCCGTGTAGGTCGTCATTATCACCTGGAGAGGACCGTCCCATGTTTCCTTCAGCGGTTCCACCGACCAGTTTCTCACGTAGACATGATCCCCTGGAGAAATGTCATGAACCGGATTCTCCAGGGGCAGAGGCCGATTCCACTGCAGTGCTACTCTGAGGGCTGTGAGAGTCTTATTTAAAGATAACGCATAATTAAATACTGCTTGATCACCCACTATATGAGGATCCCCTTGGTAGGTAGCTGCAAGGTAGGGCTTACCATACAATATTTCGTATGGACTTACTCCTATTCTCTCCCTTGGTTTGATCCTGACTCTCAACAAGGCGAGTGGTAGTGCTTGGGGCCACTGAATTTTTGCTTCTTGACAGATTTTCTTTAATTGACCTTTCAATGTCTGATTCATCCTCTCTACTTGTCCGCTGGATTGCGGTCTCCATGGTGTATGGAGATTCCACACTGTTCCCAGTGCAACAGATATTTCTTGCACTATCCCTCCGGTAAAGTGTGGCCCTCGATCAGATGATAACCCCAGAGGTATCCCAAATCTCGGAATAATTTCTCTCAGAAGAGTTTTAACTACTTCTTTTGCTTGATTGGTCCTGCACGGAAAGGCTTCCGGCCACCCTGAAAAAGTACAAACATATACTAACAGATACTTATAAGTTTGGGCCTTAGGCAACTCAGAAAAATCTATTTGCCAATAATCTCCTGGTAACTGTCCTATCTGTAACTTTCCCAATTGTACCTGTCTTCTGACCACTGGGTTATTTTTAATACACATGGGACACATTGCATTTACTCTTTTTACTAGTGTTAACATCTGGTTTGAGAGAACCTCATTTTTCAAAAATTTTACCAATGCTTCTGCACCCCAGTGGCACTTATTGTGTTCCGTTTCAAGCACTGCTTTCATTATTCTGACAGGTAGAATCACTTGTCCTGTGGGGGAAATATACCACCCTTTAACATTTTTCCTTGCATTTGTCATTTGAGCTAATTTCTCATCTTCCTGTGAATAATGTGGTTTTTCCTCCATATATGCTATTGCTGGATTATTTCGAACACGCAAAAGAGCCATCTGAGTCCACACTTCTCTTGCGGCTTCTTTAGCCGCTTGGTCAGCCTGTCGATTACCTTGAAATTCTCGTCCGGGATCAGTCTGATGTCCTTTAACATGCATTATTGCCACTGCTGAGGGCTTGTGTATTGCCTCTAGCAATTGTAAAATTTCTTCCCGATGTTTAATCGTTGTCCCCTGAGAAGTAAGAAGTCCTCTCTCTTTCCAGAGTGCTCCGTGAACATGAACTACCCCAAAAGCATATTTGGAGTCAGTCCATATATTAACTCTCCTTCCTTGGCTTAATATTAAAGCTCTCACCAATGCCCATATTTCGGCCTTTTGTGCAGACGTACCTGGGGGTAGTGCGTTTGCTTCTATCACTTGTTGTAGAGGGACCACTACATACCCAGCATACCTGATGATCAACTTTTCTAGTTTCATCATTGCACAGGACACCAGGAGGGTGACAGCAAAGGATCTAGTAACTCCCTGGCACAGTGGGGGTTTTCCTGGAGTCGCACACAGAAATGTGTCAGGGTTCTGAGAGGTGTCCAGCCCTGATCTGGTCTGATGAACTGCTCACACACACTGGGGTGTTCAGAAACACGAGTTCATCCCACGCACACACACAGACAGTTCATTGCAGCAGGGACAGTGTCTCTCTGGGCTCCTGCTGCCACTCCCAGAGCCTGGAGCCACCTCTGCCCTGTAGTGCTCCCACCCTGCCCACTCTTACACTTCAGAAGAACATTAAGGTTTTCTACTCACTGGAACTGCCCAGTCCAGCCCCTCCCTGGTCCCCCCATCTCCCTGCCCCACCCTAGCCCAGCAGAGCAGCACAGTAGTGCTGCAGCAAGAAAGGGAGGAAATAGAGGACAGGGACAGTGACCGCGTGTCTGGACTGCTCAGGAGATCATCAGCTCAGGCAGCAGCTCCTGCAGCCCCAGGGCCAGACCCTCTTCCCAGTGGCCCAGGCAGCTTCTGCCACGTGGGAACAAGCTCTGCTGCCCAGGAGGGTCCTGTAGTGCAGGGTTTTGCAGATGGCCACGTAGCGGTCGTAGGACATGATGGTGAGAAGGGCAACCTTCGCTGTGATCAAGAAGGAAAGCAAAAAACACCTGTGCAGTTCATCTTGAGATGCCCCTGGTGTTCCAGAGGCATCTCTCATCACCAGAGATGCCCCTGGTGTTCCAGAGGGAATTGACCATGGCTTTGGGGACAGTGGTGCAGATGCAGCCCAAGTGTGTGAGGGAGAGGTAGAGCATGAAGAAGTGCCTGGGGGTGTGCAGGTGATGGTGGCAGGCTACGGCACTGAGGATGAGGCCGTTGCTCAGGAGGGCAGCCAGGGAGATGCCCAGAAAGAAGCAGAAATGCAAGAGCTGCAACCCTCGCGTGCCAGGAGGAGGAAGTGGGGGAATGGAGCTGCTGTTGGACAGGAGCTTCCTCCGGGCATCAGGAAGTGTCCAAGGAGGAAAAGGCAGTGAAAACTTTGGGACAGATTTCCTAGACCAAAGCCTATGAATTCCTCTGAGTATCTACCCTCATCCCACGTGTAGATTCTGGACTGTTGAAGACCGGCTTAGTATGACTTTAGGATGATTTCTTCTGAATTTTTATATTTATTTTTCTACTACCAGGTCTGAGAGCTGTGTCACGGTGACACGGGGGGCATCGTGGAACCAAACAAACCCTGAGACATTCCAGAATCCCACATGTGTTGGGTCTGTCTGAGTTGGAGTTCCTTTTCTCACTGCAACCGTCACAGTGCTATGCTTTGCAATGGCAGCTACAAAGGGGTTAATCACACCAGTGCTTTGGCAACTGTTGAGCATGACTGGCACAGCATCTTCATTGTCAGCTTCCTCTCTTGAATTGGGGGCAAGATCGTGGGAGGGGATACAGACAGGCAAGTTGAGCCAAATAGACCAAAGGGATATATGGCGTCAACTCGGCTACAAAAGCTCAGGAAAGTAACAGGAAAGGGGGGAAATCCGTTTTTTTAATACTTGCCTTCAGAGCAGCATCTCTGAGTGGTGAAGCCCTGCTTCCCGTGAAGTGACCAGGCATGGCTGCTGACGGGAAGTAGAGAATAAAACTTTTCTTTTCCTCTTCACTTATGCATGCACAAACTTTGGTTTTTGCTTTAGTAAAGTGCCTGATCTCAAGGTAGAAGTAATTTTCCATCTTTTTCTGTCTCTCCTGTCTGTCTGGAAAGGGCAGCAATAGAGCAGTTTGGTGGGCACCTGGCATCCAGACAACGTCACCCCACTGCAATGTTGAAGGGTCTCGTGGAACCAAAGGACTGCTGGGACACTGGGGGAACTCACGGAATCAAGCGGCCGTCCTGACGCTGCCCTGCATCACAGAAGCAAATGTTCCCGGGGAAAATACAGAAAACCATGGAATTAAGGGATGTCATTGGGACCTGCGGGACCTCATGGAACTAAACAAACCCTGGGATATCTTTGGAACTTCATGGAATCAAAGGGGTAAAACAAAATAATTAAACCCAATGACATGGTAATTGGATTGATAATTTCTTAGGATGCCAGCTGGGGATTTGTGGGGGTACTCTGCCATGCATGAATCAAAGAATCAGTATCAATTTCGGAATGTAAATACAGTGATACTTGAAAGAGACCCCCACCCATTCGCAAGCAGTCCATACTTATGATTTTGCGTCAAATAGCACCTGGGATTGTATTCGTGGAGCAAGACTGCCATCTAGCGTCCATTATTTTTTTTTTCCGGGAGGGGCAGTCATTTTTGCAGAGTGGTCTTCTCGCTTAGCCAGGCCTCGTAAGCATCTCTGTTTGACCTATCCGACCCCTAACCCCTAAACTAAATGTTCTAGGACCAGCTAAGACATGTGTCTTAGAACTTCCCATTTGCTTAAACAATGTATAGAAAGACATTCGTCTTAGCAGATCAAATTAGACAAGTTTTCTGAGGCATGTAAGCTAATTTCTGGAAGATGGGCATACGATACACTCTATTGTATTCCATGTATCCTCTACATTGCTCTCCTAAAATTAATTGTAGTCTTAAAAGAAAAGAGTGCTACCGTGCCAAGAAAGCAAATCCCTTTTTTGATTAGGATTTTTAGCTAAGAAAAATATTCTGAATTACAAAGTCATTTAGAAAGGAGATCCTCACTCATTTTAGTGCCATGGTGACAATATGGGGCCCCATGTAACAAATGGAACACTGAACACTGCAGATTCCCATGGAATCAAGGGACCATTTTGACATTATAGGACCTCATGCAAGAGGGAGGCCCTACAGAGAGACCTCAAATCAGAGGTTTGGGCAATTATCAATCAGAGGAAGTTCAACAAGGGGAAGTGCCGGATTCTGTCCCTGGGATGGGGCAAGCCCGGATGTACAGACAGACTGGGAATGACATGCTGCGTAGCAGCGCTGGAAAATGGCCTCTGGGGTCCTGGTGGATGGCCAGTTGGCCAAGAGTCGGTGGTGCCCTGGCGGGGCCTCACTGCTCAGTCACACGAGGGTTTTCAGACACACGAGTCCTTCGCTTGCAGAGATACAGACAGTTCATTGCAGCAGGGGTAGTATCTCCTGGGGCTCCTGCTGCAACACCCAGGGCCTGGAGGAACCTCAGCCCTTGTGGGGTGCCACCTGCTCTGCCACCATCTGAGATGCCCCAAGGCTTGAGGGGTGAAAACGGGGAGGTCTGTCATGAGAAGCACATCCTAGATCTGCATGCGGGGGCTCGGCCAGGATTTAGTACCACGAATGCAAAGTGACACTGTGACACATTTTGTCCCACAAAACTTCAAGGCACCTCCAGGAGGTTGATGGCATTTGTACTTGTTCAGGGTCATCTCCCCACAACAACACCAGGTGTGTGCTCAAGACTAGTCTTTGCAATGCCAACAGAGACATCCTCTTTGGTAGTTCAGTGTCTCTCCAAGGAAGGCTAAAGAACCTCTCCGGGCTGGGTGAGAAGCCAGTGCTGGAAGTAGTGGTCCTATTGTGAGTGCCAACCAAGAGTGGTTGGCAGGTGTGGAATGCATGCCCTGGGGAATTGACCTGGGTTTTCCAGTGCACATGGCAATTGACCACACTCTGTCCCGGTGGTCCTTCGTGTCCTCCTACGAAGGTGACAGAGATGGGAAAGAGAATGAATTTTTGGCTGTGCCTCTGCGTGCCCCTCAACCTGCTGCAGATGTGCTGATTCCAGCACATCCAGTTCAGGTGTGACAGTCTGTTCCCTGGTCCTCTGAGCAGGAGGAGCAGGAGGAGGGACACAGCAGTGCTCATTATGGAGAGTGCATCTCCATGAAGTCCAAAGCAGGTGGGCGATGGCATGCCACGTCCGAGCTTTCTGTGGGGAAGGTGCTTCTCCCAGGCACTGCCTTGTCGTAGCCCTGCTGCCACAGCCCCCGAAAAAACACCAAGTGGTTTTTATCCGCAGCAAAAGTGCTCCTACAGCCAGAAGGAATGCTCCCCGGGATAGGCCAGGAGAGGCTGAGCCCGGGGTGCTGAGCCCGGAAGGATGTTCTTCCTCTCCTGCCCCTCGACCATTCTCAAAAGCACGTGCCCTGGAGGAAAATTCAGGAGTCTCCAAATGCCAAAAGAGACGAGATGTGAAGGAAGAGAGGGTGGCGGTGACAGGAGCTCATGGCCTTTCAATGTTGAGCTCCCCGATACCAACCCGCACCCCTACCACCCACGGGGAAGTGAGGGAGAGGAAGGTAGAGTAGAGAGAGGAGGTGGAGAGGAGGCGGCCAGCCCGGAGTAGAGAGCCGCGCCTGGCGGTGTCAGCGAGACATCGTGCGGCGGATGCGGCGTTTGCAGCGCTGGCGTGGAGTTGGGCTGGCGGGGATGGCCGCGGTTCTGCTCGGTGCGCAGGGCTGGCGGCCGGGGACAGGTGGGGCAGGGACAGCTGCTGGGATGACCGTGTAATTCCCTCCAGATTTCCCTCCTGCCTGGCAGGTACTTCACAGAGCTCTGCCCCGGAACTATCCTCCTCTCCATCCCTCCCTCTGCTCCATAAAACATTCCCTCAGAACACCCAGAGCTCTTTTCTTTGTCGAGCCGTTCCTCTTTCCTTGCTTTACTCTCTCTTCTTCAGATATCTCCGGCTGTCCGTCCTTCCCCTTTCCTACATTTCTTCCACTCTTTGTGTAGTCCCACATCTTTCCATTCTTTAGTGACTCCACCAATCCACCTCTCTTCCCCGTACCCATCTCTCCAGCTAATACTAATGCACACTTTCACTACTGCACACTTTGACATCTTCTTAAAGTTCTTTTCCGTATGGTCCTGACTGATCTTGTGCCCTTTTTTCTGGAAAGCAACCAACAGTAAAAAACACCTCCAAGGGCTTTCCTTCTTTTTCTCCCCGCCAGTGTCTGCAGGCAGAGGACAAGTGCAGCAGGACCCATTGGCAGAGACAACCGAGGGCAGTGAAATCACCATCAAGTGCTCACACGCAAACATAAGAATCGGGGATTTTATGCATATCTAACGGCAGCTCCCGGGTCACAGCCCCGAGTTCCTGGCACGCGCTGCTAAAGGGTCCAGAGAGCTGCGCGAGCCAGCGGGGCAGCTGTCTGTGTGGGGAGGTGGTCCTTGCACTTTCCTCTGGCTCTCTGGCCCGGTAATGGTTCGCGGCTCTCTATTCCTGCGCCCTGGCGGAAGAGGACTGATTGACACATTCGTCTTTGGAACTTTCAGGGAATTTTCTTGGAAATGCACAATTCGGTTAATTCGTTCTACAGTAGAGCTATGTAGCGTCCCTATGAAAACAAGGCCCTTCAGTCCTACACAGAGCATAGGCTTCTGAGAGTGTGTCTGAATGTCAAGTGAGGTACATAGCACAGGGCAGCGCAGATCTGGGCATCGTGCAGTCAGTTGTTATGTTTGTCCCTATCTTCTCCTGAGACATCGTCACCTAGATACTCTGATCCACTCCAGGAAGGCACCGCGGTTCTCTGGTTCAAGAAGATCTTTCTCTTTGGAGAGAAGGAGGGTTCTATACTTGCTTTGTGTGTGTAAAAGACACCATCAGTGTGTCCGCAAGACTTGGAGCATCACCTGTCAACGATCTGAACAGTAGATCTCGGACATGCGCTGAAGGAGCTGTGAAGGCATACAGTATGACCGACCGAGGGACAGCCAAGCCAGATCAAGACAAAAGCAGTAAGAAAGGAGAGACCTCCAGCCATGTGACCCTTGGCCCAGGAAGGATGGTTGAAGAATACTCAATTTCATCTAAATGTGTAATCTCTACTCTGATATCTAAGAGGGCAGAAACATGATAGGAGCAAACTTGCATACGGAGGGTGAGCTTGGTGCTGGCCTTCCACCCGGGAAGACTGCGAAAGCATTAGTTTCCTGTGTTGTAATGGGTGCCTGGGGGAGCTCTGGAGTTCATCTCGAGAAGGGGCTTAGAAAAAGGGTCTCCAGACTTTCAGCTGCTCTTTCAGATGGTTGGGCCATGGCACTTCCAGGCAGCACTCTGGTGTTTGACCCGTGTGCTCCCTCGGTGTGCGTGAGGGTCTTTATCCTGTTCCCTGCTCATCCCTCAGCACATTCCCTAGGGAATATGCTGTCCTTGCCACCGCTGGGGTTAGGATATCCAGCAGCCATGTTTGAGCCACGTCCCTCTCTCCCAATCTGCATTTTCCCAAAAGAGAAAGGAACAGCCAGAGACTCTGGGCTGCTGCTCAGCAGGGCTCGTCTCCCTTTCCTGGGGAGTTGGGAGAGAAGTATTCCTCCCAGGCAGATGAAGAAGCACAGAGGAGAATCCACAGAGGCGGAGGAAACACGTGTTCCCCGGGGAAGTTGCTAGCAGCCCAGAGGGCTGAGAACAGCACGGGAAGATGTGAAAGGGGCAGCAGAGTAGAAGCCCGGAGTTCCCAAAAGCCCAGCAGTGGGTGTGCAGCAGAGCAGGCGATTGCATCTGAGGAGAGGAGGAGAGCACTGCGAGCTGACTGGGAAGAGTCCCTGCGCGTGTGTCAAGTCCCAGAGCTAGGCAATGCTCAGAATGCCATCATCTGAGGGAGGTACAGGAGCTGCTGCTGGGGGAGGGAGAAACCCAAAGAGAACACTTCAGGCACTGAAAGAACAGTTAATCTTTCTGCTCTCTTGCTTCCTTTGTTCCCCCAAGAGTGTCGTTTCTGGTAGCTCTTTTCTCTCGGGACGGGATGGTGATTTCTGAACCTCTCAGCAAACTGGCAGGCTAGACTCAGCATATACTTTGTCTATCATATCCTCACTTTCTGCCTGGGCCACCTCCTCTATACCGCCCGGTTTTTCATCTATGCATCCTTCTTCTTCCTCCCTGAAAACATTCAACAGCCTTTTTTAAGCCCCGTGGGGGAATACCACTGAATAGAGAAACATCGTTGCAGATCTCGTACTTGCTGTCCTTCATGTGTTCATTCCAGACGATTTTTTTATGTAAGGAAATGAGGAGAGAAAGAAGACAAAGCTCAGACCCCCTTCTCTCTCTCTGCTTTTCATTTTAACTTCCTTATCCCTTTCATCGACATGCTGCCACCACAAGATATCTCACCTGTCTCTGCAGTAATATATTTTTCCTTTTCTAAAGAAAATCAGGAAATCCTTTCAAAGCTGCCCCAGGCCTACCAAGATCTAATCTCACTACCTTTAATAATGCGCCTCTTTCTGCCTGCAGAGTGCCTCTGGCAAGACTTCCATGTTTCCCCATGCTGACAACATATTGTGGGTTCCCTGTTTGCAGGAGAAGAATCGTGGGCTTTCAGGGAGTGAGGAGATCGGGGATTGATGAAGCCTCAGAATTTACGGACGTGACAAAGATTGGGAAAGAGACTTAACCTTTTTGCTGTGCCTCTGAGTGCCCGTCAACGTTCTGCAGATTTGCTGGTTCACCACCTCTATTTTAGGTGTGACAGGCTTTTCAAAGATGCTCTGAGCAAGAGGAGCAGGAGGGATACCGCAGAGCTCACTTACGGATACTGGCATCTCCATGAATTCCAAAGTAGGTGGGAGATGCCATGCCACGTCCGAGCTTTCTGTGGGGAAGGTGCTTTTCCCATGCACTGCCTTGTCGTAGCACTGGTGCCACAGCCCCCAACAAAGCACCAAGTGGTCTTTATCCGCGGCAAAAATTCTCCTACAACCAGAAGGAATGCTCCCCGGGATAGGCCAGGAGAGGTTGAGGCCGGGGCGCTGAGCCCGGAAGGATGTTCTTCCTCTCGTACCCCTAGACCTTTCTCAAAAGCGCGTGCCCTGGAGGACAATTGATGAGTCTCCACCTGCCAAAAGAGAAGAGATGAGAAGGAAGAGAGGGTGGCGGTGACAGGAGCTCATGGCCTGTCAATTTTGAGCTCCCCGATACCATCGCGCACTCCTGCCATCATCGCTGAAGGGAGGGAGGGAGAGAAAGACGGAGTAGGGAGAGGAGGCAGCCCGCCAGGAGTAGAGAGCCGGGGCTAGCAGTGATAGCGAGACGCCGGTAAAGAGGCTGCAGTGCCTATTGGGGCTCACGGAGCTGGCCGCGTTTCTGCTCGGTGCATAGGCCTGGTGGCCGGCGACAGTGGGGGCCGGGGAAGCCACTTGACATCCTTTTAAAATTTAGACCAGATGAAACAGAGGCTGAGGAGACACGTGTTCGCCGAGGAAGCTGCTAGCAGCATAGAGAGATCAGAACAGCACGGGAAGATGTGGAAGGGTCAGAAGGGTAGATACCCGGAGTTCCCAAAAGCCCAGCAGTGGGTGTGCAGCAGAGGGGTTTGCAGCACGATTACTGCTGCTGAGGGGACGACTGCACTGCGAGCTGACCGAGAACAACCCTTGCCCATTAATGAGGCACCAGAGCCAGGCAATTCTCGAAATTCCATCGTCTGAGGGAGGCACAGCAGCTGCTGCTGGGGGAGGGAGAAACCCAAAGAGAGCACTTCAGGCACTGAAAGAACAGTTAATCTTTCTGCTCTCTTGCTTCCTTTGTTCCCCCAAGAGTGTCGTTTCTGGCAGCTCTCTTCTTTCGGGACGGGATGGTGATTTCTGAACCTCTCAGCAAACTGGCAGGCTAGACTCAGCATATACTTTTTCTATCAAGTCCTCATGTTCTGCTTGGGCCACCTCCTCTATACCGCCCGGATTTTCATCTATGCATCCTTCTTCTTGCTCCCTGAAAACATTCAACAGCCTTTTAAGCCCCGTGGGGGAATACCACTGAATAGAGAAACATCGTTGCAGTTGTCGTTCTTACTGTCTGGCAGGAGTTAAATCCAGACGATCTTCTCTAAAGAAATTAGGAGAGAAAGAAGATCATGTGAGAAGATCGGACGTGACATTGTATCTCCAAATCGCTTTGAACTCATGGAGATGTAGTCTCCGTGAGGAGATCTCTGCTCAGAGGACAATGGAAGAATCTGTCACTCCCGAAATATATATGCTGATCCTGCAAACAGGGAGCCCTGAATATGGTGATAGCATGGAGAAAAGTGGAAATCGTGCCAGAAGCAGCTTGGAGGCAGAAATGTACACATTATTAAATTTACTTAGAGGAGAGGTTTATAGGCCGGGGTTACATTCAGGTTGCTAGCACTGATGCGTCTTGCCCTGCTCTGTGCTGTGTACTCAGGCATTCTCTGACAAACCTGTGCTCTGTGTAGAACTGAAAAGACCTCTTTTCATATAGAATAGAATACAGAGAATACATAGCCGCGTCCCCATGACCTATGTCCTGAGAGACAGAGGACGGTCCAACCATGATCTCCCGACGCAGACAGCTGCCCTGCTGGCTCCCGCAGTTCTCTGAAACATTTAGCAGCGCATGCCAGGAGCCCGGACCTGCCGCTAGAAATGAATATAATCCCCGATTCTTATGTTTGCGTGTGAGCACTTGATAGTGTTTTCAATACCCTCGGTTGTCTCTGCCAATGGGTCCTGCTGCACTTGTCCTCTGCCTGCAGACACTGGCGGGGAGAAAAAGAAAGAAAGCCTTTAGAATTGCTTTTTGCACTGTATGATTTTCAGAAAAAAGGGCACAGAAGCAATCAGGACCATACGGAGAAAAATTTTAATAGGATGTCAAGGTGTGCAGTAGTGAACGTGTCCACTAGTATTTGCTGGAGAGATGGATGCGGGAAAGAGAGGTGGATTGGTGGAGTCAATGAAGAATGGAAAGATGAGAGATTAAGCAAAGCAAAGAGTCGAAGAAAAGTAGGAAAGGGGAAGGACGGAAGGCACGAGTTCACGGGAAGACAGAGAGTAAAGCAAGGAAAGAAGAACCTATCGACAAAGAAAAGAGCGATGAGTGTTCCAAGGGAAAGCTTTATGAAGCAGAAGAAGCGACGACTGGGAGGATAGATCGGGAGCAAAGCTCTGTGGAGAAAATTCCAGGCAGTACGGAATCCTGGAGGGAACTACACGGTCACCCCAACCGCTGCCTCGCCCACCACTGTCCCCGGCCGCCAGCCCTGCGCACCGAGCAGAACCACGGCTAGCTCCGTTAGCCCCACTAGATGCCAGTGCCGTAGCCGCCGCAGCCTATTCCCGGCATCTCGCTGCCCCTGTTAGCCCCGGCTCTCTATTCCTGGCGGGCTGCCTCCTCCTCTCCGCCTCCTCTCCCTGCTCTGCCTTTCTCTCCCTCCCTCCCTTCAGCGATGATGCCAGAGGTGCGGGTTTGTATCGGGGAGAACAAAATTGACAGGCCATGAGATCCTGTGACCGCCACCCTCTCTTCCTTCACATCTCTTCACAGCTCGCAAGGCTCTCCTCCTCTCCTCAGATGCAATCGCGTGCTCGGCTGCACACCCACTACTGGGCTTTTGGGAATTCCGGGCTTCTACTCTGCTGCCCCTTTCACATCTTCCCGTGCTGTTCTCAGCCCTCTGGGCTGCTAGCAACTTCCCCGGGGAACACGTGTTTCCTCCGCCTCTGTGGATTCTCCTCTGTGCTTCTTCATCTGCCTGGGAGGAATACTTCTCTCCCAACTCCCCAGGAAAGGGAGACGAGCCCTGCTGAGCAGCAGCCCAGAGTCTCTGGCTGTTCCTTTCTCTTTTGGGAAAATGCAGATTGGGAGAGAGGAACGTAGCTCAAACATGACTGCTGGATATCCTAAACCCAGTGGTGGCAAGGACAGCATATTCCCTAGGGA